>NW_027196075.1:0-47500 GCF_038502225.1 Cherax quadricarinatus | reverse complement strand
AGTTCTTGCTAATTGACCAGTTTTACTTATTCGGCACGACATATCTATATATATATATATATATATATATATATATATATATATATATATATATATATATATATATGTATGTATGTATATATATAAATATATATATATATATATATATATATATATATATATATATATATATATATATATATATATATATATATATATATATATATATATATATATATATATATATATATATATATATATATATATATATATATATATATATATATATATATATATATATATATATATTTATAGTTTTCACCTCCTGAACCTATTAGCATGGTATCTCTGGAGGGAGGCTCTAAGGTGTTGCCTTATTTATTTTCTTCCTCCAGCTTTTCGATATTAATTCACTCATAACTCAAGAATGCTTTATCCATCGGCTTCAGATTTTCAACACCTGGTTACGGTAATGAAAGTCAAATTCTACGAACAATTGGCATCCTGCTTATACCTTATGATCAACGTTGTTAAAGCAGTTCCCAGCATCCTTGAATTTCTCAGATAACTTCCAAAATCCTCAGTGGTGGAGTTTCAAACGTTCACAAATGGTGCAAAAAAAATACGTCATCGGTGGAGAGTGAAATTCAAAGATGTCAGTGCAAATTTGATTATTTTATTTGGAAAATAGTTGAAAATTTTATTCCCATTAAATCCCGTTAAATAATATCAGTTTACTTTTTCTGAACGACTTCAATATTTAATGGTTGATATGTCTTAGGGGTCAGGATGGTATCTATTGAGTTACATTTTCATACTGGCAGATTTGTTGATGTAGTAAATAATTTTTTTTTTAAATCGTTGGAATCCTTGACATAAATGGTGAATGACTCATATGACTGGTTTCAAATTTTTGCCTTTGTTGTGGGTTTTCTGATGACAAGACTCACACTGCCACTCAGAGGCCGAAGTCCCAATTTGCCAATTATATTAATAATTAATGAATGTTTCTTCTGACTGGCTTGAAACTTTCATTGAAGATACATTCTATAATAAGGATAATAACCTATAAGTTTAATCTGAATAGGATCATATTTGAAATTTTACTGAAATAGAGAAAATCTTCTCTGATCTGCTTCAAACTTTTACCATTGTTGGACTTTATTAAAACTAAACCAGTCAGTCTACCTGAAGTCTACCTGGAGGATATTCAGGGGATTAACGCTCCCGCGGCCCAGTCAACGACCAAGCCTCCCGGTGGATCAAGGCCTGATCAACCAGGCTGTTACTGCTGGCCGCACATAGTTCAACGTACGAACCAGAGTTTGTAGAATACCCTGTTCTAGTTATTATCTCCTCCAGTTTTCCATAACGAAGTAGTTGGAATTTGTCCTCGTTGAACATCATATTGTTTTCCGCTGCCCATTGGAAAACTCGGTTTATATCCTCTTGGAGTTAACCGTGTCCTCAATAGATGACAGTCTCATGCAGATCCTAGTATCGACTGCAAAGGATGAAACAGTGCTGTGGATTACATCTCTGTCTATGTCAGATATGAGGAAGAGGAACAGGATGGGGGCGAGTACTGTGCCTTGTGGAACAGAGCTTTTCACTATGGCAGCTTCCGATTTAACTCTGTTGACCAACTACTCTTTGTGTTCGATTGGTTAGAAAGTTGAAGATCCATCTCCCCATTTTGTCAGTTATTCCTTTAGCATGTAGTGATCCAGTAACTGTGTGAGGCAGGAACGACTTGCTCTGAACTCATGTTGCTCTGGATTGTGCAATTTTTGGGACTCAAGTGGTTTGCAGTCATGCTTCTTAGCACTCTTTCAATGATTTTTATAATACAGGACGTTAGTGCTATTAGTTCTTAGCTAATGCTTTGCTGCCACCTTTATGGAGTGGGGCTATATCCGCTGTTTTAAGTGACCGTGGAATTTCACCTATGTCTAAATTCCTTCTCCATAGTATACTTAGGGCACATGAAAGGGTTTTCTTGCAGTTCTTAATGAACACAGAGTTCCACGAGTCTGGGCCTGGGGCTGAGTGCATGGGCATGTTGTCAATGGCTTTTTCAAAGTCTGTCATAGTTAGGGTAATGTCGGAAATCTGGCATACATTGATGGAGTTTTGAGGTTCATTCATGAAGAAATCATTTGGATTGTCGATCTTCAGACTGACTAGTGGCTCACTAAACACAGAGTCGTACTGGGATTTCAGTATCTCACTCGTTACCATGTTGTCATTTGTGCAAGTCCCATCCTGTCTGAGCAAGGGCCTGACACTAGATGTGGCCTTTGCCTTGTTTTTGGCATATGAAAAGAAATGTTTCGAATTTCTTTCAATTTCACTAATTGCTTTAGGCTCCTCCTGTCTCTCCTGGTTCCTGTAATAGCCCTTTAAATTACGTTCGATACTTTCCACTTCCCTGGTCAGCGCCTCCTTCTGTGAATCAGATAATCTAGCGTTCCTGAGGAGCTCAGTGATTTTTCGTCGTCTTCTGTAGAGGAAGCGTCTTTCTCTCTTCAGTTTACTCCTGCTCTTCCTCTTAGGGGAATATACCTTGAACATACTTCAGCTGCCAGAAAGTTGATCCTTTAAAGGCACTGGTTTGGATCCATGTTATTTAAGATATCTTCCCAACATGTTTCATTTGAGACATCGTTTAACTGGTCCCAGTTGATGTTCTTGTTGTTGAAGTTGTATTTAGTGAAGACACCTTCACAGATATGTGCATTTTGCTAATCAGGACCCCTGTGCATGTAAGTCTGGACTTCGATTAGACTGTGATTGGAATTAGTTATTTTTGATATTGTTATGTCTCTTTCCAGGTCCTAATTATTTGTGAAGATAAGGTTAAGTGTGTTTCCTACTCTTGTTGGCTCCACAGTCTGCTGACTTAGGGTGTGTTTAATGCAGAGATTTAGTAGCTCATGTGTGTGTGAGCTACCATCTGTGCTGCCTCCCTGGATTGTTTCTGCTGTAACATTATTTGCTACATTCTTCCATTTCGTATGCCTTAGGTTGAAGTCACCAAGCAGTAAGATGTTTGGGATGGAGCTGGAAGGCTTTCCAGACAGCAATCAATTTTCAGTAGCTGTTCCTTGAACTGTTGGGAGGTTGCATCTGGTGGCTTATATACAACCACAATGACTAGGTTTTGATTGTTAGAAATTTAACTACATCATTTGTGGTGTTCAGCATCTCCGGGCAGATGAGTGACTCTTTGACATACAGGCAACCCCTCCCCTTTGTTGCCTGTTCTTTCTGTCGCATCTAAAAAGGTTGTACCCATTTATCCATATTTCATTGTCAAAGTGATCTTTAGTGTGGTTCTTGGTGAAGGCTGTAAACATCGCATTAGACTCCTCTAGAAGTCCATTGATAAAAGATATTTTGTTGTTTGTGGATGGCTTAAGGCCCTGTTTATTAGCAAATATAAATAATGTTGTATTCTGTGTTTGTTGGGGAGGGATTTTGTTATTGGCATCAGTAGTTGTAGTTCTGGAGGGCCATGAGAGAGGTGCACTGGCTGTGCCTCCAGGCCAACGAAGCTCCAAGGAAGTGGACCATTTTTATTTCCTTCCATTTTCTTTTTCCGTTTCCTGCCATTAAAAAATCACCTGGAGTGAGGTTGTCGTAGCTACTATTCTGTCTTGTGAGGTCTGTACCTCCTGGTCCCTTTTAAATGGTATGCAGAGCAGCTGGTATTGTAACACTGCTTCTGGAGGACCGATGCGTGGCGCATTTCTGGGTGAAAGAAATCACAAGAGGGAGAACGACACACTCCATAGACAGGAGGTCACTATATTTCTATGGGATGCTCAGAGTTGCATGTACCGATATATTCCATGCTTAAAGATGCCCCAAACAGAATTTGCACAATTTCACTTTTGGTTGGGTAGAAATGTTGGTAGCTGTGTTCTCAATTTCTGCAGATTCAGAGACTGCACTATAATCCTCAGTATCCAAGCCAGGGCCACCCCGTCCTGGGTTCCATCTACTTTTCCCAGAAGAAGACGAAGGAGACTCCTCCACTACATCTGTAATGTGGGCTATGGTCTTGTGCAATGATGGCTGTATATTTAAGGTTTTATTGGTGACTGTGGTAGGGTCCCTAGTAGACTCTGGAATGGCACTAAAGCTGGGGGTTGAGATTGAGTCAGCACTGGGGCTGGGGGCTGAGCCTGGGCCAGCACCAGCGCTATGGGCAGTAGTGTTAGGACTGGTGAATGGGTCTGGGCTAGCACTATGTGGGAAGTTAGGGTTAACTGACGTTTTTGTTTCCTGTGTTTTTTTCGGTGAGTGACTATATAGTTTCGAGTCATCTGTTGTGGTATGGGTTGTGGTATGACCATTCTGTATTTTTTGGTTCACTCCTCCTGTCTCTTTCTCCCATGTTTTATATATTTTTGGTAGACTTTCCAAGAGTTCATCTTTATTTTCTTGGTTATTTTTATCATTTATTACCCTTCTTAGTACCTTTCTCATACCTGCCCAAAGTTCTATATCTTTATTGCACAACCAGAAGCACCTTAATAATTTGAGGCCGTGTTTAGCCTTGCACAAGGGATATGATGTTTCGAAAAGCACAGGTTACACGTGATCCTGGATTTCCTTCCAAGGATTTTTTTACATGTCCTACAGGTATGTTGTACATCCTGCCTGTATCCTACTTCACTCTGTATGCCACGGAAGAAGACTGATTTCCACTTTACCTTTCTCTCTACTGGTGACAGTAATATGTGAGATGTATTTATAGAAACCGAGGCTTGTAGCATGTGGGTAGTGGGTAATTTTTTTTTTTTTGGGGGGGACTATATTATGGCTATAATATGCATTTAATTTGTTTTGTTCATTGTATAACTCTTTCCAGCTTCATTCCTCTCTGATCACTCATATATATTTTAATTTACTGACTTTACTGAGTTTCTCACACTGGTCTGGACTGGATGTTGTGGTATATGGTATATGGTGTCTTATGGTTGTGTATGGTAAGTCTGAGTGGCTCCCTGGCAGCACTGCCAGACGTATGGCTGTAGCACACCACTGAAGGATGCCACATTTTAGTTAAACCACTTCCATCATGTTTAATCACTATCCTTGTGTTGTTCCACTGACAATTTAGTCTCGGTATCCTAGTCTATTCGTTATATATGATAACTCAAACCTTTGTGTATCACTTGTCATATGTCAACACCAGGGCTGGTACACTCACCCTCACTCCCACACTTGTCATATGTCAACATCAGGGTTGGTACACTCACCCTCACTCCCACACTTGTCATATGTCAACACCAGGGCTGGTACACTCACCCTCACTCCCACACTTGTCATATGTCAACATCAGGGCTGGTACACTCACCCTCACTCCCACACTTGTCATATGTCAACACCAGGGCTGGTACACTCACCCTCACTCCCACACTTGTCATATGTCAACACCAGGGCTGGTACACTCACCCTCACTCCCACACTTGTCATATGTCAACATCAGGGCTGGTACACTCACCCTCACTCCCACACTTGTCATATGTCAACACCAGGGCTGGTACACTCACCCTCACTCCCACACTTGTCATATGTCAACACCAGGGCTGGTACACTCACCCTCACTCCCACACTTGTCATATGTCAACACCAGGGCTGGTACACTCACCCTCACTCCCACACTTGTCATATGTCAACATCAGGGCCGGTACACTCACCTTCACTCCCACACTTGTCATATGTCAACACCAGGGCTGGTACACTCACCCTCACTCCCACACTTGTCATATGTCAACACCAGGGCTGGTACACTCACCCTCACTCCCACACTTGTCATATGTCAACACCAGGGCTGGTACACTCACCCTCACTCCCACACTTGTCATATGTCAACATCAGGGTTGGTACACTCACCCTCACTCCCACACTTGTCATATGTCAACACCAGGGCTGGTACACTCACCCTCACTCCCACACTTGTCATATGTCAACATCAGGGTTGGTACACTCACCCTCACTCCCACACTTGTCATATGTCAACACCAGGGCTGGTACACTCACCCTCACTCCCACACTTGTCATATGTCAACACCAGGGCTGGTACACTCACCCTCACTCCCACACTTGTCATATGTCAACACCAGGGCTGGTACACTCACCCTCACTCCCACACTTGTCATATGTCAACATCAGGGTTGGTACACTCACCCTCACTCCCACACTTGTCATATGTCAACACCAGGGCTGGTACACTCACCCTCACTCCCACACTTGTCATATGTCAACACCAGGGCTGGTACACTCACCCTCACTCCCACACTTGTCATATGTCAACACCAGGGCTGGTACACTCACCCTCACTCCCACACTTGTCATATGTCAACACCAGGGCTGGTACACTCACCCTCACTCCCACACTTGTCATATGTCAACATCAGGGTTGGTACACTCACCCTCACTCCCACACTTGTCATATGTCAACACCAGGGCTGGTACACTCACCCTCACTCCCACACTTGTCATATGTCAACACCAGGGCTGGTACACTCACCCTCACTCCCACACTTGTCATATGTCAACACCAGGGCTGGTACACTCACCCTCACTCCCACACTTGTCATATGTCAACACCAGGGCTGGTACACTCACCCTCACTCCCACACTTGTCATATGTCAACACCAGGGCTGGTACACTCACCCAAACTCCCACACTTGTCATATGTCAACACCAGGGCTGGTACACTCACCCTCACTCCCACACTTGTCATATGTCAACATCAGGGTTGGTACACTCACCCTCACTCCCACACTTGTCATATGTCAACACCAGGGCTGGTACACTCACCCTCACTCCCACACTTGCCATATGTCAACACCAGGGCTGGTACACTCACCCTCACTCCCACACTTGTCATATGTCAACACCAGGGCTGGTACACTCACCCTCACTCCCACACTTGTCATATGTCAACATCAGGGTTGGTACACTCACCCTCACTCCCACACTTGTCATATGTCAACACCAGGGCTGGTACACTCACCCTCACTCCCACACTTGTCATATGTCAACATCAGGGTTGGTACACTCACCCTCACTCCCACACTTGTTATTACAACCTAGGATTTCAAATGGCCTGTTATCCCAGGTGTAATGGGAGCAAATAAACACAGTAGAAAAAGTTTAGACTTATATTATCCTTCACCAATTATAACAGCAATATGTACACTATGTACAGTGATAAATATAGTGCACTCCACGGTAAGCAAGGCAGAAATAGAAGCCACAAGATAGCAGACCGTGCTTCAACCAGCTCTAGAGTGGGAATGACAAGGGCAGACAGGAGAGCGGTATCCACATAACCTCTGCGATTGTCAATCCCACCTTCTTATTGGCTAGAACCTGGTCACTAGTTGAACGATGGGGCCCCATCATCAACTCTTAGCAACCTGGTTCGCTGGTTGGGGGAGATAGCCTGTAAATGAGGGTGTGTCCATGCGCCGAATAAAGGTTACGTACTCTTTGCATGCCACACCCCCACCCCCGAGAAGGCTCAGGATTAGGCTGCCACCTCCCAGTGGTAACCGTGCCGCCATGGCACGAAATAATGGGACCGCCTATCCTCTCCACCATCCAACTCTTAGATAGAGCTCAGCTTTCCTAGTGCCTGAAAGCCAAACCCTAAACTCAGAGTGAGACAGCAGTCAGATAAGCCAACATAGGTCCAAGATACAAGCGGACGGTAGCCCGTATCCCCTCACTAAAAAAAACCCCCACATCAGGGGATAAAAAAAAGAGCTTGAAAGGGGGGTTACCACAAATACATCCTAACCTAAATAAAATATTAAACTAGACTCTTGACAAAGAGTCTGCCAACACATTTTCTTTGCCGGCAATGTAACGAATTTTGAAGTTATAGGGCTGCAGCCTGAGCGTCCAACGCATAAGCCTTGTGTTGTGATTCTTCATGGCTTGGAGATAGACTAACGGGTTGTGATCACTGTAGACTGTGACCACCTGCGATGTCTGGCCCACATAAACATCGAAATGCTCCAAAGCCATTACCAGCGCGAGGGCTTCTTTTTCAATGGTAGAGTAAGCTCTCTGATGTGGCTGGAACTTAGCTGAAAAGTATGCTACAGGCTGCAACTCCTTGTTCCCGATTTGTAATAGTACCGCCCCAACCCCAGACTCACAAGCATCAACCTGTAATGAAAAAGGTTTGGAGAAGTCTGGAGACAGGAGAATGGGTGCAGAGCACAATAATCTTTTTGCTTTATTAAAAGCAGTGTTACAATCTGACGTCCAATTAAAGGGAACTTTATGACTGGTAAGAGAGGTAAGAGGGGCTACAATATCTGAGAAATTCTTACAGAATCTTCTGTAAAATCCTATCATGCCTAGGAAACGTTGAAGAGATTTCCTATCATGAGGAACTGGATAATCTTTAATCGAAAGAACTTTAGCAAGTTTAGGTGCAACATTACCACTACCTACTTCATGGCCTAGAAAAGTGATAGTGGCCTGGCCAAAGGAAGATTTAGATAAATTAACTGTTAATTGGGAATTCTTAAAGGTCTCAAACAGAGCTTTAAGTCTAAGTAGGTGTTGATCCCAAGTATCAGACACCACAACAATATCATCTAGGTATGCTGCCGTGCCTTCAAGTCCTTTAATAGCCTGATGGATGAGTTTCTGGAATGAAGAGGGGGAATTTTTCATTCCGAAGGGGGTAACTGTATACTGATAATGACCTCCTGGAATTACGAAGGCAGAGATTTCCTTCGCCTTATCTGTCAAAGGTACCTGATAGTAACCTTTAAGGAGATCTAATTTGGACACAAAAGTAGCCTTACCCACAAAGTCAATTACGTCATCCAGACGAGGAAGAGGGTAAGCATCTGTAATTGTGACCTCGTTCACTTTACGGTAGTCTGTGCACATACGAAACCCTCCATCAGCCTTCTTTACTAGGATGCACGGTGAAGCCCATGGACTAGATGACTCCTCCACTAAACCATGTTCTAACAAGAAGTCTACTTCCTGCTGAAGTAACCTTTGCTTTTCAGGATTAGCTCTGTAGGGGGAGAGTTTAATTGGTTTAGATTTTCCCACATCTACATCATGGTAACCTAACGTACATTTTTTCGGCACATCCGAAAAAATATTAGGATATGACTGTAGAAGCTCAGTTAAATTGGTTGCTTGTATTTCAGATAATCCATCCATTAACGGGCTAGGATCCTTGAGGAGGACAGAATTTGAAAGTTTAGTATTAATTTCAGAGATAGAGTGCAAAGAGTCAGAGTCGTCCTCAGAGGTAGAGGACAGAGTCATTACTGGGACTTTATCTGGTGTATGAAAGGCCTTGATTTGATTTATGTGGTAAGTTTTTGTTTTTGAGGTCTTATCAATGGGAGCTACCACATAATTTAAATCAGATAATCTACTTACTATCTGCATAGGTCCCGTAAATCTAGCTTTCAAGGTGTGGCCAGGTATAGGTTCCTGCACCAACACCTTGTCTCCTGGATGGAAGGAGCGGAATTGTGCACTTTTGTCATACCTCTGTTTCATCTTACTTTGAGCTATCTTTAGGTTAGCCGTGGCTAACTCACGTGCCACCTGCAACCTTGAAGACGGGTTGTAGAGTGCTGAGCTTACGTCTTCTCCCATCCATCCTTCTTTGAGCACCCGAAGAGGACCTCGTACATTGTGCCCAAAGATCAGCTCAAACGGACTATACCCTGTAGACTCTTGCACCGTCTCTCGTACTGAGAATAGCAACAACGGTAGAGATTCATCCCAATCTGTCGGAAAGTGCATGCAAAAACTTCTCATCATTGTTTTTAATGTTTGGTGGAATCTTTCCAAGGCGCCTTGGGACTGAGGGTGATAGGCAGTGGATAAGTTGTGAATTATCCCTAACCTAGTTAATACTTCCCTAAATGCTTTGGCAGTGAAGTTAGTACCTTGATCACTTTGTATAGTTTTAGGAATGCCAAAACAAGAAATGAATTTTGTTAAAGCTTTGAGAATAGCTTTAGTATTGATACTACGCATTGGGATCGCTTCAGGATATCTGGTTACTTTATCCATAATTGTAAATAAATACTGATTTCCAGACTTTGACTTAGGTAGTGGACCTACACAATCTATAATTAAATCTGCAAAAGGTTCTCCATCAGCAGGTATGGGTTGGAGAGGTGCAGGTTTAATAGAATGTCCAGGTTTTCCAACTTGCTGACATTCTCGGCAACACCTAATATGATTCTTCACATCTTTCTTTAATGTTGGCCAATAAAATTCTTTTGTGATTCTATACAAGGTTTTTGTAATTCCTAAGTGACCTCCTGATGACGTATTATGAGCTATATTTAATATCTGAGGTCTATACTTGGTTGGAACCACTAACCTGTCGTATAATTGCCGGCCCTCTGTCTCCTTACCAGTCTCAGTGCATACCAAATAATCATTTTTAACTTCATACTTGACTGGATGACCCAAAGAGGATTTACCCATGGCTGCCTCAAAAGTGAATTTTAACGAAGGGTCCTTACGTTGTTCCTCCCGGAAGGACAGTCCCTCGGGCATGGAAACAGAGACATCTGGCAATCCTGCAACCTGGGAATAGGAAGGCTTGATCGGGGTCTGTTCACTTGATTTACGAGACTCCGGCCGGTGTGTCTCATAAAACAACGTGGCTATTCCGAGATCGGAGTCGTCCAAGGATAGGTCAACATTCTCCCCAGACAACCCTTGGGATGTTGCCCGAGTTATGGCCAACACTGGAGAAGCATTAATCATTATAGGTTCAGGACACGAAGTAACAGTAGTAATGTTATTACCCAGTAATAACATGGCATTTTTCATGGGAAATCCTTTTGAGATACCTACAGTCAAGTACCCAGTGTAATATTTGCACTGTACATAAATTTTATGCAAAGGAACTGAATATATAGCTCCTCCGTAAGCTTCCAATAAAACTGAGGAATTCAAGGAAGTATTCTCTGAAAGGGGTAATATTCCTTCTCTGACAAGTGAGCAATATGCTCCAGTATCTCTAAAGGTATTTACTTTAGTTGGTTCTGAGTGTTCCTGAAGGGAAATAAGACTTTCGCAATAATAAGGGGCCATACCTTTTTCTACTTCTCTAGGGGACATGTTACTAGGGATATTAGAGATTTTCCCGATGGGTTGAGGTTTTTGGGGGCAGTTGGAACTGATATGACCTACTTTATTACACCTGAAGCAGACGACAGGCTTGCCCTTTACTCCCTGATGACGTTGCAAGTGGTGTCGTTCTGGCTGGTGCCTCTCTGGATATTGTTGTCGAGATGCTCCATAAGTAGTTTGCCTCTCCGCAGGGGGACCATATGTTGAGAAGCGTGGCTCACCAGGTGACTTGGTTGGATGTCGTAGACGCTCTCCCTCCGGCTGGCACTTCATTCTCCAATGTTGTCGATCTCTGCTCACGCCAGACTGTTGAAAAGAGAGAAGGGACCGCTCGGACAAGGAGCGGTTCGTTTCGAAGGTATCAGCCAACCTGGCCGCCTCCAATGCAGTGGTTAAGTCACGATCCTGCAGAAAGACACGAACCTCTGGTCCCACAGACTCCAGCAGGTTATCAATCAGAATAAGCTGCACCAGCTCCTCAAAGTTAGAGACACCACTCGCTTTATACCAGCTGGTAAAAGCTTTGGTTTGCTGTCTCACAAAGTCCACCAGGGATTGACCAAGCTGCCGCCTGTTCAATTTGAAGGTCTTACGATATTTAGCTGGGATACATGTATATGCTCCCAACACTGTGGTCTTCACTACTTGATAATCAGAGAATTCAGCGTCAGTTAATACCGACGTAAATTCCTGTGCCTTACCCAATAATGCTGTATGAACCAACGCTGCCCAGTGCTGTTCCGGCCACCTCAAGGCTCGAGCCTGATTTTCGAAGCTTTCGAAAAATTGCTCTGGTTCGGCCTCATTGAAGCGGGGAACAAGCTGTACTGCTTTTTGTAAACTGAAATCGTTTACAGAATGCGAAAACTGCCTCCTTTCTCTTTCCCTATCAAATTCTTCCCTTGCGAATGCTCTCTGTTCCCTAGTTTGCTCAAGATTGATTTTTGCCAGCTGAAGTGCCAACGACGCTGATTCACCCTGAGACAACCCATGTGCACTATACTGACCATTTTGCTCCGTAGGTGTATCATCTTCCTCCTGCGAGAACATAGTAGTTTTTGCCCTAGCTCCCGTAGAGGGAGGAGTCTGATGTGCCATCTCTTCTTCAATAAGTATGTCAGCAATAAGTGAACGCAGTTGCGCAGCTGTAAGAGTGCGTTTATAGGGAATGCCAATGGAACGAGCAATTTGCCAACAACGCTGTAGGGACAATTTAGGTAGGTTATGCAAAGTATATGCCGACACCAGGCGTCTGACTCGTCTAGGTGGCATAAGTTATTCGCTATGCACAGTACGAATACCCCAACGTAACACGTTAATTTGCAGAACACGCTTAGCTATGCACAGTACGATTGCAGAATACGCATACAAGCAAAGCCGACTGCACACAAGACTGACCGTAGCGAAGCGAGCACACTGAACAAGCTAGTAGCGAGCTGCTGAACGATCACACAATAGCAAGGCTGATCATAAGCAACTGACACGCAAAATTTGTAAAGCGAAGCGAAACAGCAAGCTACACAATGTTCCTGCTACAAGCTTCACCCTAAGCTCAACCGTTTCTCTAAGTCCAGCTCTCGGACAGGCTACCCATATTACAACCTAGGATTTCAAATGGCCTGTTATCCCAGGTGTAATGGGAGCAAATAAACACAGTAGAAAAAGTTTAGACTTATATTATCCTTCACCAATTATAACAGCAATATGTACACTATGTACAGTGATAAATATAGTGCACTCCACGGTAAGCAAGGCAGAAATAGAAGCCACAAGATAGCAGACCGTGCTTCAACCAGCTCTAGAGTGGGAATGACAAGGGCAGACAGGAGAGCGGTATCCACATAACCTCTGCGATTGTCAATCCCACCTTCTTATTGGCTAGAACCTGGTCACTAGTTGAACGATGGGGCCCCATCATCAACTCTTAGCAACCTGGTTCGCTGGTTGGGGGAGATAGCCTGTAAATGAGGGTGTGTCCATGCGCCGAATAAAGGTTACGTACTCTTTGCATGCCACACTTGTCATATGTCAACACCAGGGCTGGTACACTCACCCTCACTCCCACACTTGTCATATGTCAACATCAGGGCTGGTACACTCACCCTCACTCCCACACTTGTCATATGTCAACACCAGGGCTGGTACACTCACCCTCACTCCCACACTTGTCATATGTCAACATCAGGGCTGGTACACTCACCCTCACTCCCACACTTGTCATATGTCAACACCAGGGCTGGTACACTCACCCTCACTCCCACACTTGTCATATGTCAACACCAGGGCTGGTACACTCACCCTCACTCCCACACTTGTCATATGTCAACATCAGGGTTGGTACACTCACCCTCACTCCCACACTTGTCATATGTCAACACCAGGGCTGGTACACTCACCCTCACTCCCACACTTGTCATATGTCAACACCAGGGCTGGTACACTCACCCTCACTCCCACACTTGTCATATGTCAACATCAGGGTTGGTACACTCACCCTCACTCCCACACTTGTCATATGTCAACACCAGGGCTGGTACACTCACCCTCACTCCCACACTTGTCATATGTCAACACCAGGGCTGGTACACTCACCCTCACTCCCACACTTGTCATATGTCAACATCAGGGCTGGTACACTCACCCTCACTCCCACACTTGTCATATGTCAACATCAGGGTTGGTACACTCACCCTCACTCCCACACTTGTCATATGTCAACACCAGGGTTGGTACACTCACCCTCACTCCCACACTTGTCATATGTCAACATCAGGGCTGGTACACTCACCCTCACTCCCACACTTGTCATATGTCAACACCAGGGCTGGTACACTCACCCTCACTCCCACACTTGTCATATGTCAACACCAGGGCTGGTACACTCACCCTCACTCCCACACTTGTCATATGTCAACACCAGGGCTGGTACACTCACCCTCACTCCCACACTTGTCATATGTCAACACCAGGGCTGGTACACTCACCCTCACTCCCACACTTGTCATATGTCAACATCAGGGCTGGTACACTCACCCTCACTCCCACACTTGTCATATGTCAACACCAGGGCTGGTACACTCACCCTCACTCCCACACTTGTCATATGTCAACATCAGGGTTGGTACACTCACCCTCACTCCCACACTTGTCATATGTCAACACCAGGGCTGGTACACTCACCCTCACTCCCACACTTGTCATATGTCAACACCAGGGCTGGTACACTCACCCTCACTCCCACACTTGTCATATGTCAACATCAGGGTTGGTACACTCACCCTCACTCCCACACTTGTCATATGTCAACACCAGGGCTGGTACACTCACCCTCACTCCCACACTTGTCATATGTCAACATCAGGGCTGGTACACTCACCCTCACTCCCACACTTGTCATATGTCAACACCAGGGCTGGTACACTCACCCTCACTCCCACACTTGTCATATGTCAACATCAGGGTTGGTACACTCACCCTCACTCCCACACTTGTCATATGTCATCATCAGGGCTGGTACACTCACCCTCACTCCCACACTTGTCATATGTCAACATCAGGGTTGGTACACTCACCCTCACTCCCACACTTGTCATATGTCAACATCAGGGTTGGTACACTCACCCTCACTCCCACACTTGTCATATGTCAACATCAGGGTTGGTACACTCACCCTCACTCCCACACTTGTCATATGTCAACATCAGGGTTGGTACACTCACCCTCACTCCCACACTTGTCATATGTCAACATCAGGGTTGGTACACTCACCCTCACTCCCACACTTGTCATATGTCAACATCAGGGTTGGTACACTCACCCTCACTCCCACACTTGTCATATGTCAACATCAGGGTTGGTACACTCACCCTCACTCCCACACTTGTCATATGTCAACATCAGGGTTGGTACACTCACCCTCACTCCCACACTTCACTATTGTTTTTTTAATTTCCTTTTATTTTATCACTGTGCTGTACACTGGTTATCACAAGGATATACATTACATTTATTCAAGATACACCTTTCTTTTCACTGCACTGTACTGGGATCGTTGTTTTATTATTCACACTACAGCTAGGCCTACGGTAATTTTCCCCATATACTTCTATGTCAATTTATTTCATGCTTAGTAGAGGTAACGGGAAAGACACTTCAGACGGTAGGCTTATGCCTTTTCCTTGATTGTATACTCAATTTACGTATATTGTGCTTCCCGGCACATCAATGCCTACTGACCCATGTGAAGCAGGTCCATCCCTCCCCCGTCCTAGAGCAATGACCACCTAGCCAGGTCACTTCCACTTAAGGAAGGAGCACGGCAACAGACCTGGTAGCCCAAGCTAGTCAGATCCAACTCGCACCCACCCACGCCCACTCATGTATTTATCCAACCTATTTTTAAAACTACACAATATCTTAGCGTCTATGACGGTACTCGGGAGTTTGTTCCACTCATCCACAACTCTATTACCAAACCAGTGTTTTCCTATATCCTTCTTGAATCTGAACTTTTCCAACTTGAAGCTATTGCTGCGAGTCCTGTCTTGGTTGGAAATTTTCAGCACGCTATTTACAGCCCCTTTATTTATTCCTGTTTTCCATTTATACACCTCAATCATATCCCCCCTAATTCTACGCCATTCTAGAGAGTGCAGATTCAGGGTCCTCAGTCTATCCTCATAGGGAAGATTTCTGATACATGGGATCAACTTTGTCATCCTCCTCTGTACGTTTTCCAGTGCATTTATATCCATTCTGTAATATGGAGATCAGAACTGTGCAGCATAATGTAAATGAAGGCCTAACCAAGGATATATAGAGTTTAAGAACAACCTGAGGACTTCTGTTATTTATACTTCTTGATAAGAAGCCGAGGATTCTGTTAGCTTTATTGTGAACACTTATGCACTGTTGTCTTGGTTTCAGATTACTGCTAACCAGAACTCCTAAATCCTTTTTGCAATCAGTAGTATTAAGATCTACACTATTCATTTTATAAGTGGCATGGTTATTGTCCCGTCCAACATTTAGCACTTTGCATTTGTCTATATTAAACTGCATCTGCCACTTCTCCGACTACTGCATCAGTCTATTCAAATCATCCTGGAGTGCACTGATGTCCTCAATAGAATGAATTGGACGGCCTATCTTGGTGTCATCAGCAAATTTGCTTATGTCGCTATTTATACTCTCATTTATATCGTTTATGTAAATTGTGAACAACAACGGGCCCAACACTGACCCCTTTCGAACACCGCTTGTGACGTGCCCCCGTTCTGATTTCTCCCCATTTATGCAAACTCTCTGCTGCCTATTTGTCAACCATGTCTCTACCCAGGAAAAAATTTCTCCTCCTATTCAGTGTGCCTTAAGTTTCCTCAAAAGTCTCTGATGTGGAACTCTAACGAAAGCCTTACTGAAGTCCATATACACAATATCATATTCATTACCATGATCTGCCTCCTCAAACACATTAGCGAAAAAAGTTAATAATTTCGTAAGACAGGAACGCCTCTTAGTAAAAGCGTGTTGAGATTCATTTATCAATTTATGCCTATCAAGATGTCTACGAATTGCCTCGGCAATTATTGATTCCATAAATTTTCCCACTATTGAGGTAAGGCTTATTGGTCTATAGTTCGAAGCCAAGAACCTGTCACCTGCCTTGTAAAGAGGTATTACATTTGCCATTTTCCACTTATCAGGCACTATGCCAGTTTGTAGTGATATGTTGAAAAGATTAGCCAAAGGCATGCTAAGTTCCTCTTTACATTCCTTTAACACCCTTGCAAACAATTCATCACGGCCTGGGGATTTGCTAGGTTTTAATTTCTCTATTTGTCTGAGGACCATGTCACTAGTTACTGCAGTCGTGCATAGTTTACTATCGTCCTGTTCTACATAATTTATTATTTATGGAATTTCGCTAGTATTTTCCTGAGTAAAGACTGAGAGGAAGTAAGAATTGAAAAATTCACACATATCCCTATCACTGTCAGTGATCTGACCTGAGCTACTCTTAAGTGGGCCTATCTTGTCTCTAATCTTGCTTCTGTATACCTGAACGAACCCTTTTGGGTTAGTCTTCAAATCCCTTGCAACCTTAGCCTCATAATCCCTTATTGCTTTTCTCATTTCTTTTTTTTATTTCTCTCTTTAATTGAATATATTGATTTCTTAACTGCCCTTCCCCTCCTTTGACACGCCTATATATGCCTCTCTTTTGACCTTTGAGATGTTTTAATCTATTGTTCATCCATTTGGGATCATTTCTGTCAGATCTAATTTCCCTACTCGGAACAAAAGTTGACTGAGCAGCTAGAACTATGCTCTGAAAAATGTCCTATTGGCAACCAAGGAAATATGAATTATGCTAAAGTCATATCAACCTGCCAAGAAGAGCCAAGGAGTGAAAGGGGAGATCAGCTGGGCACAGGTGGAGAGGATGACAGGTCAAATGCAGCGGCACAGCCATGCTACCAAGAGCCACTGGAAAAACAAGGGAGAAAATGACCACGTACAGACAGGAACCAGAGTCACAGAGGGAGAGGCAATGGGAGGAGGAAAGGGCAAAATCAGTGTTTATCCATGGGCTTCAGGAGAGAGAGAGGAAAGGACACACACTGAAAGATGGCAGGCAGAAAGAAAGGTGACTGAGAATATCATCATCATTGGAAATAGGTGAAGAAGACATGGACGAGATTGTAAATTTTCAGAGAATAGGGGGGTACTTGAAGGGGAGAAAACGACCGATCAAGCTGATTCTCAGGACAGAAACAGTGCGGAACAGGATCTTCCAAGAGAAACCGCGATTGAAATACTCGGAAGAGTACAAGAGGGTGTTCCTAGACAGAGACAGATCACAAACAGAACGACAGCAGCTGAGGGAGAGAACAAAAAAGCGAAAGGAGCTAGGAAAGGAGACAAGGATAGAACCAGCAGAGGTCAATCAGAGCAGACCAGAGCAGCAAGGGCAAGCACACACAGAACTATCCTTAGAACCCCACAACCGATCACACCATCCCAACACAAACTACAATCCATACTCACAGCTTCCACCCAATGCCCAGCTATAGAATCCCACAGCATGCTACCAGGTCTCCCACCCTCACAGGCCCCCCAAACTACAGTGTTGGAAAGGAAACTGAAGGTATGGTGCACAAACGCTGATAGAATAACAAATAAGTGGGAAGAGTGGCACAAAAGAGTCAAAGAGGCATCACCGGACATCATAGCTCTCACAGAAACCAAGCTTACAGGTTTGATAACAGATGCCATTTTTCCAATGGGATACCAGATACTTTAAGGGGGCCGTTAGTGTACAGCAGTATTCCAGCCTAGAGAGCACAAGCGATATGAAGAGAATCATCATGGGCTTGGCGTCCCTAGTTTTGAAAGTTCTCATTATCCACTCTGTCATTTTCCTAGCGAATGAGATAGATACATTGTTGTGGTCTTTGAAGGCGAAAACCTCTGGCATTATCATTCCCAAGTCCATATCTGAGTAGTTGAAATTTCTCCTCGCTGAACTTCATATTGGTTTGAGTGGCCCATTCGAAGATTTGGTTGATGTCCGCTTGGAGTCTCGCGGTGTTTTCGATGGAGGTCACTGCCATGGTAATCCGGGTGTCATCCGCAAATGAGGATGAGGAATAGAATGGGAGCGAGTATTGTGCCTTGTGGAATAGAGCTTTTTACCGTGGCTGCCTCAGACTTTACTCTGTTTACTATTCCTCTTTGTGTTCTATTTGCCAGGAAGTTGTAGATCCATCTAACAACTTTTCCTATTATTCCTTTATCCCGCATTTTGTGTGCTGTTACACCATGGTCACACTTGTCGAAAGCTTTTACAAAGTCTGTGTATACTACATAATTTTTTTTTTATCCTCTACAAAAGGTTGGTAGATAGCAACCACCCAGGGAGGAAGATACTACCGTCCTACCAAATGAGTGTGAAACATAAGCCTGTAATTCTTTTGCATTATTGTGGAATTGCTGGTGTCTTTTCCTGTCTCAAAAACATGCAAGGTTGCACGTATGTCTTGTTACATCTACTTACACGTAGGTCACACTACACATGCATGTAAAAGCATATATATACAAACCCCTCTGGGTTTTCTTATATTTCTTCCTAGTTCTTGTTCTTGCTTATTTCCTCTTATCTCCATGTGGGAAGTGGAACAGAATTCTTCCTCCGTAAGCTATGCGTGTCGTAGGAGGCGAGTAGATGCCGGGAGCAATGGGCTAGTAACCCCTTCTCTTGTGTAAATTACTAAAAAGATGAAAAGAAGAACTTTATAAAATTGGGAAGTTTGAATATGCGTGGATGTAGTGCAGATGATAAGAAAGAAGTGATTGCAAAGGTTATGAATGAGAGGAAGTTGGATGTCCTGACCCTAAGCAAAGCAAAGCTGAAAGGGTGAGTTTCAGTGGGGAGAAATAAGTGGGATTAAGTCAGGAGTATCTGAGAGAGTTAGGGCTAAGGAAGGAGTAGCAATAACGTTAAAAGTTCAGTTATGGAGAGAGAAGAGAGAATATAAATGTATAAATTCAAATATTATATGGATTAAAATAAGTGTCGGATGTGAAAAGTGGGTCATGATAACCGTGTATGCACCTGTGTATGCACTTGGCTCAAAAGTTTGTGCTCACTAGCTTTACATCTCCCAAAATCACTCTCTTTCTCTTCTACAGAAGAGAAAGAGAGTGATTTTGGGAGATGTAAAGCTAGTGAGCACAAACTTTTGAGCCAAGTGAAAGAGTAATTGTGGTAGGGGACCTAAATGCTGAAGTAGGAGAAACATTAGAGAGGGTGCGGTAGGTAAGTTTGGTGTGCCAGGTGTAAATGATAATGGGGAGCCTTTGATTGAACTTTGTATAGAAAGGGGGTTTGGTTATACGTAATACATATTTTAAGAGAAAAAAAGGATAAATGAGTATACAAGATATGATGCAGGGCGAAATGACAGTAGTTTGTTGGACTATGTATTGGTCAATGAAAGACTGTAGGGTAGACATCAGGATGTACATGTTTATAGAGAGACCACAGATATGTCAGATCACTTTTTAGTTGTAGCTACAGTGAGAGTAAAAGGTAGATGGGATACAAGGAAAATGGAAGCAGTAAGAGAGAGGTGAAAGTTTATAAACTAATGGAGGAGGAAGTTAGGGTAAGATATAAACAACTGTTGCAGGATAGATGAGCTAGTGAGAATACAGGCAATGGGGATAGGATAAGTTTAAGAATATAGTGTTAAAGTGTTCAGCAGAAGTTTTTTGGTTACAGGAAAGTGGGTGCGGGAGGGAAGAAGAGCTATTGGTGGAATGATGTAAAGAGAGTAGTAAAGGAGAAAAAGTTAGCATATGAGAGGTTTTTACAAAGTAGAAGTGATGCAAGGAGGGTGGAATATATGAAGAGCAAAAGAGAAGTTAAAAGAGTGGTGAAGCATTGTAAAAAGAGAGCAAATGAGAGTGGGTGAGATGTTATCGACAAATTTTGTTGAAAATAAAAAGTTTTGGAGCGACATTAATGAGATGAGAAAGCCTAGAGAAAGAATGTATTTGTCAGCTAAAAGCAAGAGAGGAGAGTTATTAAATGGAGAGTGAGAGGTATTGAGAAGATAGAGGGAATATTTTGTGGAATTGTTAAATGTTGATGAAGATAGGGAAGCGGTGATTTCGTGTATAGGGCAAGGAGGAATAACATCTTGTAGGAGAGAGGATGAGCCAGTTGTGAGTGTGGGGGAAGTTCGAGAGGCAGTAGGTAGAATGAAAGGGGGTAAGGCAGCTGGGATTGATGGGATAGTTCCTTTGTTTAAAGGCAAACGGGACAAAAGAGAGTGTAAAAAGGCAAACGGGATAAAAGAGAGTGTAAAAATTATAGGGAATAAGTCTACTGAGTATACCTGGTGAAGTGTATGGTAGAGTTATTAATGATAGAATTATGAGTAAGATGGAGAGTAGGATAGCAGATGAACAAGGAGGCTTTAGGAAAGGTAGGGGGTGTGTAGACCAAGTCTTTACAGTGAAACACATACAGTATTTGGATAAGGGTAAAGAGGTTTTTGTGGCATTCATGGATTTGGAAAAGGCAAATGATAAGGTGAATTGGGGGGCAATGTGGCAGATGTTGCAAATTTATACAATAAGAGGTAGGTTATTGAAGGCAGTGAAAAGTTTTTACGAGGATAGTGAGGCTCAGGCTAGAGTATGTAGGCTAGAGGGGGATTATTTCCCAGCAAAAGTAGACCTTAGACAGGGATGTGTGACGTCACCATTGTTGTTCAATATATTTATAGCTGGAGTAGTAAGAGAATTGAATGCTCAGGTGTTGGCAAGAGGTGTGATGTTAAAAGATAAAGAATATAACACAAAGTGGGGGTTGTCACAGTTAATCTTTGCTGATGACACTGTGCTTATGGGAGATTCTGAAAAGAAGTTGCAGGGGTTGGTGGATGAGTTTGGTAGGGTATGTAAAAGGGTAGGAAAGAGTAAGGTGATGAGGATGACAAAAAAATAGGTAATGGAAGACTGGATATCAGATTGGAGGGAGAGAGTATGGAGGAGGTGACTGTGTTTAGATATTTGGGAGTGGACGTGTCAGCAAATGGGTCTATAAAGGATGAAGTAAATCATAGAATTGATGAGGAAAAAAAAGGTGAGTGGTGCACTGAGGAGTCTGTGGAGACAAAGAACTTCATCCATGAAAGCAAAGAGGGGAATGTATGAGAGTATAGTTATACCAACGCTCTTGTATGGGTGTGAAGAATGGGTGGTGAATGTTGCAACAAGGAGAAGGCTGGAGGCAGTGGAGAAGTCATGTCTGAGGGCAATGTGTGGTTGTGAATATAATGCAGACAATCCGCAGTTTGTAGATTAGGAGGAGGTGTGGGATTACCAAAATTATTATCCAGAGGGCTGAGGTTGTTTGGACATGTAGAGAGAGTGGAACGAAATAGAATGACTTCAGTTTCAGTTTAATATCTTCATTATGCATACCCATCCTGTGGGTGATAGTCACCCCATACCCATCCTGTGGGTGATAGTCACCCCATACCCATCCTGTGGGGGTAGTCAAAAGATTACAGAGGTACATAATGGGTCCAGGGACTGGGCCCCAAAGTTATGATAGCTGAACTAGTTACAAAGGTAATAAACTCCAGGTGGATCTGGTCACAATCATGGCAAGTTACGAAGGTAATGAACTCCAGGTAGATCTGGTCACAATCCTGGCAAGTTACAAAGGTAATGAATCAGCCTCACTCCTATACATGGTTACAATCATGAACAAATTACAAAGTAAGGAGCCACTGATACGTCCACACCCAGTCATGAGCGCTCGCACACACATACACACACGAGGGCGCACGCACAGACACATGCACATGAGCGTACAAACATATACATACACACAAGCACACACACACACACACACACACACACACACACACACACACACACACACACAAACACACAAACACACACGTGGGAATGCTTTATTTAGAGCATTTATGGATGACAGCTCTCAACTGTCATCCATAAATGCTGTCAACTCATTAAGTATAAATTTTGGCATGCGTGTGTCAAAAGCCAGACACAGGTATGGTAAGATTGTGGACAGTGGAGTCAGAGTGCACATGCTGTGGATTCCATCTCACATTGGTCTTCAGATGCATGATATAACTGATAAATTGGCTGAGCTGTATGCTTTCAATGAGGGAGTAGATTACAATCTTGGCTTGTCAGAATGACTTCGTGAGTATACAAATCTGTAGTGGAGGGAAGGCGGGGTAGGGGTCGGCCCAGAAAAGGTTGGAGGGAGGGGGTAAAGGAGGTTTCGTGGGCAAGGGGCTTGGACTTCCAGCAAGCGTGCGTGAGTGTGTTAGATAGGAGTGAATGGAGATGAATGTTTTTTGGGACCTGACGAGCTGTTGGAGTGTGAACAGGGTAATATTTAGTGACAGGATTCAGGGAACCGGGCAGGCCCAACTTGAGTCCTGGAGATGGGAAGTACAGTGTCTGCACTCTGAAGGAGGGGTGTTAATGTTGCAGTTTTATAAGTGCAGTGTAAGGGTGTCTCTGGCAAGACAGTGCTGTAGTGAATGATGATGAAATTTTTTCTTTCTCGGGCCACCCTGCCTTGGTGGGAGACGGTCGGTGTGGTATTAATAAAAAATTATTCTAATTATTATTATTATTATTATTATTATTATTATTATTATTATTATTATTATTATTATTATTATTATTATTAATTCAACAAATTGGCTGTATCCCACCGAGACAAGGCGCCCTAAAAGAAAAAAAAAACAAAAGTTTCTTGTAATGTATACAGGAGAAGGGGTTAGTAGCCCCTTGCTACTGGCATTTTAGTCGCCTCTTACGACACGCATGACTTACGGAGGAAGAGTTCTATTCCACTTGCCCATGGAAATAAGAGGAAATAAAAAGAAAACAACTAGTAAGAAAATAGAAGAAAACCTAGAGGGGTGTGTATACATATGCTTGTACATGTATGTGTAGTGTGACCTAAATGTAAGTAGAAGTAGCAAGACGTACCTGTAATCTTTCATGTTTATGAGATTGATAAAAACACCAACAATCCTACCTTCATCTAAAACAATTACAGACTTTTGTTTTACACTCACTTGGCAGGGCGGTAGTACTTCCCTGGGTGGTTGCTGTCTACCAACCTACTACCAATTATTATTATTATTATTATTATTATTATTATTATTATTATTATTATTATTATTATTCCACTTCCTGACAACTCTACGACTGAAGAAATATTCCTAAACATCCCTTTAACTTATATGAGTTTTCAGCTTCCAGTTGTGACACCTTGTTGCTGTGTCCCATCTCTGGAACATCCTCTCTCTGTCCACTTTGTCAGTTCCTCGATATATTTTTATATGTCGTTATAATGTCTTCCCTAACCCTCTCGTCCGCCACTGTCGTCAGGCCGATTTCCCTTAACCTTATCTTCGTAGGTCATTCCCCTTAGCTTCGGAACTAGTCTTGTTCCAAACCTTTGCAATTTCTCTAATTTCTTGACGTGCTTGAGCAGGTGTGGGTTCCAAACTGGCGCTGCATACTCCAGTATGGGCCTGACGTACTCGGTGTACGGTGAACGATTCCTTACTGAAGTGTCGGAACGCTGTTCATATTTTTGCTAGGCGCCTATGTGCTGCAGCAGAAATCTAGCTGATGTGCGCCTGAGTAGCTGTGTTCGATATTATACTCACACCAAGATCCTTTTCTTTGAGTAAGGTTTGCAGTCTTTGGCCACCGAGCCCATACTCTGTCTGTGGTCTTCTCTGCCCTTCCTCGATCTTCATAACTTTGCATTTTGTAGGGTTAAATTCCAGGAGGAAGTTTCTGGACCAAGTTTGTAGCCTGTCCAGGTCCCTTTGTAGTCCTGCCTGATCTTCAGCATATTTAATTCTTCTCATTAACTTCACATCATCTGCCAACAGGGTAAATGTGAATGACATGACGGAAGTCATGTCATTAACATATACCGAAAACAGCATTGGCTCCTGTGGAACCCAGCTCGTCACAGGCGCCCACTCTGACATCTCTTCACGTACCATGACTCGTTTTTGCCTACTTGTTAGGTATTCACTGATTCATTGCAGTGCCCTTCCTGTTATACATACCTATACCTAATCATCTGTGTCGAAGGCCTTCTTGCAGTCCAACAAAATGCAATTTACCCACCCCTCTCCAGTAGGTTTGTGACACAGGATTTCCCTTCCCTGAAACCTTTGTTGGTTGTCATTTATAAGCTTTTTCTTTCTAGGTGTTCCACTAGTCTCCTCCTGATAATATTCTCCATGACTTTGTATAATATACATGTCAGTGACACTAGTATGTAGTTTAATGCCTCGTGTCTGTCTCGGTTCTTAAAAATTGAGACTACTTTTGCCATCTTCCATACCTCAGGTAGTTGCCCAAGTTTCAATGAATGTGTTGCAGATTATTGTAAGTGGCACACACAACATCTCTGCTCAAACGACCCATGGAGAAATGTCCGGTCCCACCACCTTTGCGGTATCAAGTTCACTTAGCAGCTTCTTCACGTCTTCCTCAGTTGTATTTCATCCAGCACTTGTTAGTACATCCCTTGTTGGTATGGCCCCTTATTCTGACTTCCTGGAGTCCTTTGTCTCCACAATAAATAATTCTTGAAATCTAATGTTGAGCTCCTCACATACTTCTTGGTCGTTTCTTGTGAGCTCCACACCTTCCTTCCTAAGTCTGAATACCTGGTCCTTGAATATTGTTTTCCTCCTGATGTGGCTATTCAACAGTTTTTTGTCAGACTTGACTTTCGATGCTATGTCATTTTCGTACTGCCGTTGGGCCTCCATCCTTATCTGTGCATACTCGTTTCTTTCTCTTCGACTAATCTCTCTATTTTCTTGAGTTCTTTGTCTTCTGTACTTTTTCCATTCTCTAGTGCACTTAGTTTTTGCCTATCTACACCTTTGGGTGAATAAAGGGTTCGTTTTGGTCTTCCCATTATTTCTGTTTCTCTTGAGAAAAACCTCTCCTCTGCGTTCTTGCATTTTGTTGTCACATAGTCCATCATTTTGTTTACTCTGTGTACGTCTGTACTCACCTATTTGTGGTTGCAGAGGTCGAGACTCAGCTCCTGGCCCCGCCTCTTCACTGTGTGTGTGTGTGTGTGTGTATTAAAGAAGGAACAGTGCTAAAATTTTAGCCGATACCGCTAACCAATTTTCGGCCGATTCTGATATCAATAATTTTCCTATAGTTTAATTTTAATCTGAATGACTATGCTCAATATATACAAAAATGCTTATTGCAAAATAGGAGGCTTAAATATTAAATAACTTAATTTTTTGAGAACATAATGTCAGTAGCTAATACTTGGTTATTTAACCCACAACATCTCCTTCACCTCGTCCCTCCATGTTCCCTGGACGACCTTTACCTCCTCCCTCCATGTTCCCTGGACGACCTTTACCTCCTCCCTCCATGTTCCCTGGACGACCTTTACCTCCTCCCTCCATGTTCCCTGGACGACCTTTACCTCCTCCCTCCATGTTCCCTGGACGACCTTTACCTCCTCCCTCCATGTTCCCTGGACGACCTTTACCTCCTCCCTCCATGTTCCCTGGACGACCTTCACCTCCTCCCTCCATGTTCCCTGGACGACCTTTACCTCCTCCCTCCATGTTCCCTGGACGACCTTTACCTCCTCCCTCCATGTTCCCTGGACGACCTTTACCTCCTCCCTCCATGTTCCCTGGACGACCTTTACCTCCTCCCTCCATGTTCCCTGGACGACCTTTACCTCCTCCCTCCATGTTCCCTGGACGACCTTTACCTCCTTCCTCCATGTTCCCTGGACGACCTTTACCTCCTTCCTCCATGTTCCCTGGACGACCTTTACCTCCTCCCTCCATGTTCCCTGGACGACCTTTACCTCCTCCCTCCATGTTCCCTGGACGACCTTCACCTCCTCCCTCCATGTTCCCTGGACGACCTTTACCTCCTCCCTCCATGTTCCCTGGACGACCTTTACCTCCTCCCTCCATGTTCCCTGGACGACCTTTACCTCCTCCCTCCATGTTCCCTGGACGACCTTTACCTCCTCCCTCCATGTTCCTTGGACGACCTTTACCTCCTCCCTCCATGTTCCCTGGACGACCTTTACCTCCTCCCTCCATGTTCCCTGGACGACATTTACCTCCTCCCTCCATGTTCCCTGGACGACCTTTACCTCCTCCCTCCATGTTCCCTGGACGACCTTCACCTCGTCCCTCCATGTTCCCTGGACGACCTTTACCTCCTCCCTCCATGTTCCCTGGACGACCTTTACCTCCTCCCTCCATGTTCCCTGGACGACCTTCACCTCCTCCCTCCATGTTCCCTGGACGACCTTTACCTCCTCCCTCCATGTTCCCTGGACGACCTTCACCTCGTCCCTCCATGTTCCCTGGACGACCTTTACCTCCTCCCTCCATGTTCCCTGGACGACCTTTACCTCCTCCCTCCATGTTCCCTGGACGACCTTTACCTCCTCCCTCCATGTTCCCTGGACGACCTTTACCTCCTCCCTCCATGTTCCCTGGACGACCTTTACCTCCTCCCTCCATGTTCCCTGGACGACCTTCACCTCGTCCCTCCATGTTCCCTGGACGACCTTTACCTCCTCCCTCCATGTTCCCTGGACGACCTTTACCTCCTCCCTCCATGTTCCCTGGACGACCTTCACCTCGTCCCTCCATGTTCCCTGGACGACATTCACCTCCTCCCTCCATGTTCCCTGGACGACCTTTACCTCCTCCCTCCATGTTCCCTGGACGACCTTTACCTCCTCCCTCCATGTTCCCTGGACGACCTTTACCTCCTCCCTCCATGTTCCCTGGACGACCTTTACCTCCTTCCTCCATGTTCCCTGGACGACCTTTACCTCCTCCCTCCATATTCCCTGGACGACCTTTACCTCCTCCCTCCATGTTCCCTGGACGACCTTTACCTCCTTCCTCCATGTTCCCTGGACGACCTTTACCTCCTCCCTCCATGTTCCCTGGACGACCTTCACCTCGTCCCTCCATGTTCCCTGGACGACCTTCACCTCGTCCCTCCATGTTCCCTGGACGACCTTTACCTCCTCCCTCCATGTTCCCTGGACGACCTTTACCTCCTCCCTCCATGTTCCCTGGACGACCTTTACCTCCTCCCTCCATGTTCCCTGGACGACCTTCACCTCGTCCCTACATGTTCCCTGGACGACCTTTACCTCCTCCCTCCATGTTCCCTGGACGACCTTTACCTCCTCCCTCCATGTTCCCTGGACGACCTTTACCTCCTCCCTCCATGTTCCCTGGACGACCTTTACCTCCTTCCTCCATGTTCCCTGGACGACCTTTACCTCCTCCCTCCATGTTCCCTGGACGACCTTTACCTCCTCCCTCCATGTTCCCTGGACGACCTTTACCTCCTCCCTCCATGTTCCCTGGACGACCTTTACCTCCTTCCTCCATGTTCCCTGGACGACCTTTACCTCCTCCCTCCATGTTCCCTGGACGACCTTTACCTCCTCCTTCCATGTTCCCTGGACGACCTTTACCTCCTCCCTCCATGTTCCCTGGACGACCTTTACCTCCTCCCTCCATGTTCCCTGGACGACCTTTACCTCCTTCCTCCATGTTCCCTGGACGACCTTTACCTACTCCCTCCATGTTCCCTGGACGACCTTTACCTCCTCCCTCCATGTTCCCTGGACGACCTTTACCTCCTCCCTCCATGTTCCCTGGACGACCTTCACCTCGTCCCTCCATGTTCCCTGGATGACCTTTACCTCCTCCCTCCATGTTCCCTGGACGACCTTCACCTCCTCCCTCCATGTTCCCTGGACGACCTTCACCTCCTCCCTCCATGTTCCCTGGACGACCTTCACCTCCTCCCTCCATGTTCCCTGGACGACCTTTACCTCCTCCCTCCATGTTCCCTGGACGACCTTCACCTCCTCCCTCCATGTTCCCTGGACGACCTTTACCTCCTCCCTCCATGTTCCCTGGACGACCTTTACCTCCTCCCTCCATGTTCCCTGGACGACCTTTACCTCCTTCCTCCATGTTCCCTGGACGACCTTTACCTCCTACCTCCATGTTCCCTGGACGACCTTTACCTCCTCCCTCCATGTTCCCTGGACGACCTTTACCTCCTCCCTCCATGTTCCCTGGACGACCTTTACCTCCTACCTCCATGTTCCCTGGACGACCTTCACCTCCTCCCTCCATGTTCCCTGGACGACCTTCACCTCCTCCCTCCATGTTCCCTGGACGACCTTTACCTCCTCCCTCTATGTTCCCTGGACGACCTTCACCTCCTCCCTCCATGTTCCCTGGACGACCTTCACCTCCTCCCTCCATGTTCCCTGGACGACCTTTACCCCGCCTTACTTTACTACAGATTTAAACGCCCATCAAGAAATACTATTTTGCTCCCTTTTCTTTGTATACCTGAAGTATACCTGGAGAGGGTTTCGGGGGTCAACGCTCCCGTGGCTCGGTCTGAGACCAGGCCTCAGGGTGGATCAAGGTCTGATCAACCAGGCTGTTACTGCTGGCCGCACGCAAGATGACGTACGAACCATAACCTGGTTGGTCAGGTACTGACTTTAGGTGCCTGTCCAGTGCCTTCTTGAAGACAGCCAGAGGTCTATTGGTAATTATTTTTATGTGTACTGGTAGGCAGTTGAACAGTCTTGGTCCCCGGACACTTATTGTGTTGTCTCTCAGCTTACTCGTGGCGCCTCTGCTTTTCATTGGGGGAATGTTGCATCTCCTGCCGATTGTTTGGCTTTCATTGGGAGTGATTTCCGTGTGTAAGTTCGGTACTAATCCCTCTAGGATTTTCCTAGTGAATATCAAGTGAATATCAACGTTTCTATGATGGCCTAATTGCAATCATAACTGCATTAAAGTACGTAGAACCCAGCATAACCCAAGATAAACAAAAGTGATACGTACAAACCGAAAAATTACCGAGTGAAGCGAAGACTGCCCCACAAACTCCAAACACAGCCCCGCTGCCAAACGACTACCTACTCCAAGCTCTTAACTAATTTAGTTTCTTCATCTAACCACTGCAACTCCTGTACTACTACGAGACCAACTCATAGAAGAAACAGCACTAAGAACAGCAAGGCAGCACCTAGAAATCGACTATTCCATAAGATGACCCAGCAGGACGCCGGTGCCCCATCCTCACCACCCTGAGTGACACATCAACAACAACAAACATGGCCGACTCCCCCTCACCCACCAACCCAGGCGACTCGACCTCAACAACACCAACCGTGACTGACTCCCTCTCTTCCTCTACTACCTTCATAGGATTTAACCCATCTGATATGCTCCCAGGTATGACTAATGATCCTGACACTCTAAAGAATTACATCACCACCCTAACGGCGGATAACTTGAATCTTCGTGCTGAAAGTACGTCTCTCCGTCCAACAATAACAAACCATGAATCTAAGTTATTTCACCTTGAGAATAAGATCAACAGCCTTGAGCAACAGCTAACATCAACTGGCACGACTGATTTTGGCAAGACCCTCCAATCAGCCAAAGCCAGTCACACAGATCAAATAGCTTCCCTAAACACGACGATTGAAGATGCTGACAAGGACTGGAAAATAAACATGGATACCTAACTGAACAATTATTTTGCTTACCAAGATGACAAGGCAGAAGAGCAAGATAAGCTAGCCGATGCAGTAGTAATTAACAGTCCACTCTTTCCTAGTGAATTAAACCATACCAACTGCAAAGCTACAACTCTCCAGATCATACGCGACCACCTACCGGTTAATGTGCCAGTGTCAGAAATTAAAGAATCGCGGTTACTAGGGAACCAAGGGAGAAAAAATGTTATCCTCAGATTTCACACAGAAGACAGAAAAAAAGATCTAATAAGTTCATCTATTAAAGCAAAAAAAGATATATACATAGATTAGAGTCTCACAAGAAAACGACAGAACCTCCTGTACAGAGTGAGAAAACTGAAACGTGAGAATAATGATAAAATTCACCAGTGCTTTGCACGTGATGGACAAATTCTAGTAAGACAAACAAATGTAGGCTGTGTGTACTATATTCAAAATGAAAATGAACTAGCGAACTTCCTTCATGATGCAAACATTAGAGAGTCTGACTGATATTAGTGACCAAATCATTGTACTACGTTAGTGCATGTTATTATGCCATCCTGGATAGTATTTACTACCTCATTATCCCATGTGTCCCACACAGTTCCTTGTGTGACCCAATTTGTGGTATCTTCCCAGATTTCCCTTTCACAATTTATTACTTGTTAATAAGATACTTACTTTTTAATAATATCTATATTACCATTTATTCTTACTTAAACACTGCTTTAATTTTTCTATAATCTTACCAAATTTTCCCTTTGCCCCTAAACTATAAGTAACAAACTAGTGTATGTTCCTACTACACTACTGTGCAATTCTTTGTACCATCTTCCACTAGCTAGTATCAACTACCTCAAATAATATTTCTTTACTGATATTAATTGCTCAAATTATTATTATTATTATTAAAGATTCGCCGGTATTCTCCCGGCCCGGGCTTTTTCCAAGTGGTGGCCCGGCCTTGGCTCCCTCTTTAGGGAGTGTCTGAGACTAAGTCTCCCATGGGAGGAGGCACAAGTACCTCCTCATCTTTGGGACCAACTGTCCCCAGGCTTAGCCACAATCTAGGCCTCTCTGGTGCTATTGACTACCTCAGGTGCTACTGACTACCTCAGGTGCTACTGACTACCTCAGGTGCTACTGACTACCTCAGGTGCTACTGACTACCTCAGGTGCTACTGACTACCTCAGGTGCTACTGACTACCTCAGGTGCTACTGACTACCTCAGGTGCTACTGACTACCTCAGGTGCTATTGACTACCTCAGGTGCTACTGACTACCTCAGGTGCTACTGGCTACCTCAGGTGCTATTGACTACCTAAGATGCTACTAACTACCTCAGGTGCTATTGACTACCTCAGGTGCTATTGACTACCTCAGGTGCTACTGACTACCTCAGGTGCTATTGACTACCTCAGGTGCTACTGACTACCTCAGGTGCTATTGACTACCTCAGGTGCTATTGACTACCTCAGGTGCTATTGACTACGTTAGGTACTACTGACTTACTCAGGTGCTACTGACTACCTCAGGTTCTATTGACTACCTCAGGTGCTACTGACTACCTCAGGTGCTACTGACTACCTCAGGTGCTACTGTCTACCTCAGGTGCTACTGACTACCTCAGGTGCTATTGACTACCTCAGGTGTTACTCACTACGTCAGGTGCTACTGACTACCTCTGGTGCCACTGACTACCTCAGGTGCTACTGGCTACCTCAGGTGCTACTGGCTACCTCAGGTGCTACTGACTACCTCAGGTGCTGTTGACTACCTCAGGTGCTATTGACTACCTCAGGTGCTACTGACTACCTCAGGTGCTACTGACTACCTCAGGTGCTACTGACTACCTCAGGTGCTACTGACTACCTCAGGTGCTACTGACTACCTCAGGTGCTACTGACTACCTCAGACTACCTCAGGTGCTACTGACTACCTCAGGTGCTACTGACTACCTCAGGTGCTACTGACTACCTCAGGTGCTATTGACTACCTCAGGTGCTACTGACTACCTCAGGTGCTACTGACTACCTCAGGTGCTACTGACTACCTCAGGTGCTACTGACTACCTCAGGTGCTACTGACTACCTCAGGTGCTATTGACTACCTCAGGTGCTACCTCAGGTGACTACCTCAGGTGCTAATGACTACCTCAGGTGCTATTGACTACCTCAGGTGCTTCTGGCTACCTCAGGTGCTACTGACTACCTCAGGTGCTGTTGACTACCTCAGGTGCTACTACCTCAGGTGCTACTGACTACCTCAGGTGCTACTGACTACTAGGTGCTACTCTACCTCAGGTGCTACTGACTACCTCAGGTGCTACTGACTACCTCAGACTACCTCAGGTGCTACTGACTACCTCAGGTGCTAGTGACTACCTCAGGTGCTCATGTCTACCTCAGGTGCTATTGACTACCTCAGGTGCTAATGACTACCTCAGGTGCTACTGACTACCTCAGGTGCTACTACTACTCAGGTGCTACTAACTACCTCAGGTGCTACTGACTACCTCAGGTGCTATTGACTACCTCAGGTGCTACTGACTACCTCAGGTGCTACTACTACCTCAGGTGCTACTGACTGCCTCTATTGGGTGCTACTGACTACCTCAGGTGCTACTGACTACCTCAGGTGCTATTGACTACCTCAGGTGCTACTGGCTACCTCAGGTGGCTACCTCAGGTGCTACTGACTACCTCAGGTGCTACTGACTACCTCAGGTACTATTGGCTACCTCAGGTGCTATTGACTACCTCAGGTGCTACTGACTACCTCAGGTGCTACTACCTCAGGTGCTGCTGACTACCAGGTCTTCTGGCTACCTCAGGTGCTACTACCTCAGACTGTCTACCTCAGGTGCTACTGACTACCTCAGGTACCTCAGGTGCTATTGACTACCTCAGGTGCTACTGACTACCTCAGGTGCTACTGACTACCTCAGGTGCTATTGACTACCTCAGGTGCTACTACCTCAGACTACCTCAGGTGCTACTGACTACCTCAGGTGCTACTGACTACCTCAGGTGCTACTGACTACCTCAGGTGCTACTGACTACCTCAGGTGCTACTGACTACCTCAGGTGCTACTGACTACCTCAGGTACTACCTCAGGTGCTATTGACTACCTCAGGTGCTACTGACTACCTCAGGTGGTATTGACTACCTCAGGTGCTACTGACTACCTCAGGTGCTACTGACTACCTCAGGTGCTACTGACTACCTCAGGTGCTACTGTCTACCTCAGGTGCTATTGACTACCTCAGGTGCTACTGACTACCTCAGGTGCTGTTGACTACCTCAGGTGCTATTGACTACCTCAGGTGCTACTGACTACCTCAGGTGCTACTGACTACCTCAGGTGCTACTTACTACCTCAGGTGCTACTGACTACCTCAGGTGCTACTGACTACCTCAGGTGCTACTGACTACCTCAGGTGCTACTGACTACCTCAGGTGCTACTGACTACCTCAGGTGCTATTGACTACCTCAGGTGCTGACTACCTCAGGTGCTACTACCTCAGGTGCTACTGACTACCTCAGGTGCTACTGACTACCTCAGGTGCTACTGACTACCTCAGGTGCTACTGACTACCTCAGGTGCTACTGACTACCTCAGGTGCTACTGACTACCTCAGGTGCTACTGACTACCTCAGGTGCTACTGACTACCTCAGGTGCTATTGACTACCTCAGGTGCTACTACCTCAGGTGCTACTACCTCAGGTGCTACTGACTACCTCAGGTGCTACTGGCTACCTCAGGTGCTACTGACTACCTCAGGTGCTACTGACTACCTCAGGTGCTACTCACTACCTCAGGTGCTACTGACTACCTCAGGTGCTACTGACTACCTCAGGTGCTATTGACTACCTCAGGTGCTACTGACTACCTCAGGTGCTACTAACTACCTCAGGTGCTACTGACTACCTTAGGTGCTATTGACTACCTCAGGTGCTACTGACTACCTCAGGTGCTACTGACTACCTCAGGTGCTATTGACTACCTCAGGTGCTACTGGCTACCTCAGGTGCTACTGGCTACCTCAGGTGCTACTGACTACCTCAGGTGCTACTGACTACCTCAGGTACTATTGGCTACCTCAGGTGCTATTGACTACCTCAGGTGCTACTGACTACCTCAGGTGCTATTGACTACCTCAGGTGCTTCTGGCTACCTCAGGTGCTATTGACTACCTCAGGTGCTACTGACTACCTCAGGTGCTACTGACTACCTCAGGTGCTACTGGCTACCTCAGGTGCTATTGACTACCTCGGGTGCTACTGACTACCTCAGGTGCTATTGACTACCTCAGGTGCTACTGACTACCTCAGGTGCTACTGACTACCTCAGGTGCTATTGACTACCTCGGGTGCTACTGACTACCTCAGGTGCTATTGACTACCTCAGGTGCTACTGACTACCTCGGGTGGTACTGACTACCTCAGGTGCTATTGACTACCTCAGGTGCTACTGACTACCTCGGGTGCTACTGACTACCTCAGGTGCTACTGACTACCTCAGGTGCTACTGACTACCTCAGGTGCTATTGACTACCTCAGGTGCTACTGACTACCTCGGGTGGTACTGACTACCTCAGGTGCTATTGACTACCTCAGGTGCTACTGACTACCTCGGGTGGTACTGACTACCTCAGGTGCTATTGACTACCTCAGGTGCTACTGACTACCTCGGGTGCTACTGACTACCTCAGGTGCTACTGACTACCTCAGGTGCTACTGACTACCTCAGGTGCTATTGACTACCTCAGGTGCTACTGACTACCTCAGGTGCTATTGACTACCTCGGGTGCTACTGACTACCTCAGGTGCTTTTGACTACCTCAGGTGCTACTGACTACCTCAGGTGCTACTGACTACCTCAGGTGCTACTGACTACCTCAGGTGCTATTGACTACCTCGGGTGCTACTGACTACCTCAGGTGCTATTGACTACCTCAGGTGCTACTGACTACCTCAGGTGCTACTGACTACCTCAGGTGCTACTGACTACCTCAGGTGCTATTGACTACCTCAGGTGCTACTGACTACCTCAGGTGCTACTGACTACCTCAGGTGCTATTGACTACCTCAGGTGCTACTGACTACCTCAGGTGCTACTGACTACCTCAGGTGCTACTGATTTTGTTTTAATACGTTCTTGTTTTATTACATTCTTTTATTATTATATTCACTAGCTCCTTTATTCTAAACTCACATTTGTTTAAATAATTAAGGTGCTATTATGTGCCTAAGTGTATAACTGAATTATCTGTTCTGTAATAGTCCCTTTTTCTTTCAAATTTTTACAAGTTTTAGAATAATTACAGAGTCTTATTCATAAGTATAGTTGTAGATTCAATATAACTTTTATTTTATTTTACTCAGAAAAATCCAGTTTGTAAAATTACTCTCATCCTATGATTACAGACATAGATCCTGATGTAAACTTTTTACAAAATGAATTACATGAATCAAACAGTAACTGTAATTACTACACAGCAGACCAAGCAAAGACATTACTCAGCAAACAATAACATAACCGTATTTAACTACAATATCAGATCCTTGAGCAAACATTATGATGACCTCACAGCATTACTCAGTTCCCTTCATTCCAAAATATCAAACATCACACTCACAGAAACCTGGCTTAAGCCTGATATTACAGATGTCTATATAATTCCTGGCTACATGGTCATACACAACTGTAGAACAGACCAGCAAGGGGGAGGAACAGCTATATACTACTCAAATCAACTCGAATGCATCAATAAATCTTGCACAAGGGATGAACATGGAGAATATATTATAGCCAAATTCAAATCAAAAGACCTGCAAAAACCTCTCACAGTTATAAACATCTACAGAGTACCACAGTCAAACATTTACCACTTTAGTGAAAAACTAGGAAACATGATTACTGATGCACACATGAATAAACACCACCTACTTCTAACAGGTGATTTCAACATAAACATACTCCACGACCAGGTCCCACAAGTAACCGAATTCACAAACACAATGAATAACTGCCTGTTGCTATCAGCAATATCTAAACCTACAAGAATCACCGAGACAAGTATCTCGTTAATAGACCACATCTGGATAAACACCATATCTCCTTTAAATTCAGGCATAATCACAGACAACACTACAGACCACTACCCAACCTTTCTCATAACTAATCTGGGCAAACTGCCACAAGACATCACTAAAGTAACCTTCAGACTACATAACGAGACAGCAGTTAACAACTTTATAGCAGCTATGAATAACACCGATTGGCAAAATGAGCTTGAAACATATACAGATATGAATGAATGTATAAATAATTTTCTAAAAAAAGCCCAAAGTCTCTATAGCAAATATTGCCCCCATAAAACTAAACAGATCACAGCAAAGAGACTGAAAAATCCCTGGCTAACACCAAGCATCCTCAAATCCAATAACACAAAGCACAAGTATGGAAAACAGTATAAAATGGGTCAAATAACTAGAGAACAGTCTAGACGTTACTCGTCTAGACGTTACTTACCAGCCTGATAAGAAGATCTAAAAAATTGTATTATGAAAATAGATTACATAACATCAAATAAAAAGTTATCCAAAAACAAAACAATCAAATTAACAAAATCAGATGAACCCCAACTCACACCTACTGTAACAGCAAACAGACTCAATGTTTTCTTCTTCACCATAAGTAAAAATCTAGCTAACAAAATACCAAGCGTAACCACCCGTCCATCAGACTACCTCATAGGTACCTACCCAAATACGCTATTCCTAGCTCCAACCAACTCCATAGAAGTTACGCTCATTGTTACAAAAAACGCGATTCTAAAAGCTTAGAGATCTCCAGTGAATACTAGAAAGGACTGCCCTTCTAGCATCCAGCCTGTTACTGGGTTTTCGTAACAAGTAGTCAGTATCCTTGTCCAATTATCCATTAAAATTTAATATGATTGAATAGTGCTTCAGGATTACAACTGGTAGGCTACTAACTAGAGAAATTAAAATTTAATAAATTTATTAATCAGTAAGTTGTCTAGAGGTATATTATCAAATTAAATTAAATTAAATTAATCACAGTAATCAAAATAATATCACTTCTCTCGAGTTCAATATTATTGTGCTGAAAGCACATATCACATTTATAATTCTTAAGTACCGTCTGGTACATTAACATTTAATAAGATATTACAAATAAGTACAAGTTTGTGTATGCGTGTAAGTGCTCTAAGTAGTTCGCTATGTCTCACGACTCGACTAGACTTAAACAAGTGACTGACAAAGTCCTCAAATAAACTAACTTCTTGACCGACTGGCAACCAGAACAGTCTGCTTGAACAACAAAAAGAATGCTTAGCCCAATAGCAATATAACAAGCGACTGCGACACAATCAGGATCAAGGAGATAATATAACGACACTAAGCATGGACCATCAGCAGATCCTCCACAAAAGTTACAAAACTCCCATACTACTGAATCTAAGTTCAGCATAGGAAAAACCCTGACTGTGATTATACACAGATACCAGTACAAATTAGGTCATAAGCTATAGCTAAGGACCTGAGATACTCAGAGTGTCTATGAGACACACAACCTCAGTACAACGTCAAAACTCACTAAGTCTATACAAGGTTCTGTGAACAAAGTTCTACAGAACGAACAAGAATAATGAGACAGACAATCTGTCCAACCACCAAGCGAGTCTAGAGCAGACTGAATACTTTAGGCGAGGTGAGGACACCCCCCTCGATCACGTGATAGCTACGTGGACAACTGCAGCTCAGAAGCCGGCAGTCTAACGAGCTACAAGCGATAATTACAGTACTTTGACAATCAAGACTTGAACTGAGCACATAATATGTTACATCCTAACAACAACATAACTACGTCAAATAACAATATAAAGCAATACATTTACGATTTAGCTATTATCGCAAATATAAGCAATATAAAATTAAATGAAAAGGTAATAATTATATATATACATAATAATCATTGCAACCATTCAGGGGTTGCAACACTCATCATAAACACCCTTAAAAACAAGGCAGGAGACATAAACAGCTTGCCTGCTTTTATGTACAAAAAAGCTTCTCAAATATTGTCATCAATTATTGCAACGCTCTTTAACAAATCCGTTGAATCAGCTACCTTCCCAACAGTCCTGAAAATAGCGAGGGTCACTCCGATACACAAAAGAGGTGACCAAGCTGACTTGAATAACTATAGACCAATATCTAACTTACCACTGCTCTATAAAATCTTTGAAAAATTCATTCATAGACGGATCTATTCCTACCTCGTCTCACACAACATATTAAACCCTTGTCAGTTTGGATTCAGGAATAATAAAAGCACGATTGATGCCATCATACACATGCTAGAAATAATATATACCGCACTCGAAAAGAAAAAAGTCCTGCTGGGCATTTTCATTGATTTACGTAAAGCTTTTGATACGGTCGACCATGAACTGCTGTACTCCAAATTAACGCACTATGATATCAGAGGCCACTCCCTCAACTACCTAAAATCATACCTTAGTAACAGAACTCAGTATATGTATGCAAATGATGCAAATTCTTCCACCCAACCAATCACAGTAGGAGTCCCACAAGGAAGCATCCTTGGACCACTTCTCTTTCTCATCTACATCAATGATCTACCGAATGCATCACAGCTACTCAAACCCATATTATTTGCAGATGACACTACATATGTCTTTTCCCACCCAAACTCAGTCATACTAGCGAACACAGTCAATGCCGAATTGCAGAAAATATCTGCCTGGATGATGACTAATAAACTTACCCAGAATACTGATAAAACCTATTTCATTCAGTTTGGAAACAAAGCTGCAAATGATCCGATTAGCATAACGCTAAATAGATCATCAGTCACAAGACTCACAGAGGGAAAATTCCTAGGTATCCACCTTGACAGTAGCCTTATGTTCCGGACATACATACAACAAATCACCAAGAAAATCTCCAAGACTGTAGGCATACTATCAAAGATAAGGTACTACGTTCCACAATCAGCTCTCCTGGCACTGTACCATACACTCATATACCCTATCTTACATATGGAATTTGTGCATGGAGATCAACAACATCTAATCACCTAAAACCCCTCATAACCCAGCAAAAGGCAGCAGTAAGAATGATAACGAATTCCCACTCCCGCCAGCATACTCCACCAATTTTCAAAAATATGAATCTGCTCACCATTGAGCATCCATACTTATTCATGTGCCCACTACATACACAGAACAATACACGCAAATATAAACCCTCCACTCAAACTTCTTCTCACCAACTTAAACAGGACACATGACCACAACACAAGACACAGATCTCTCGTTGATATACCTCGTGTCCATATCACACTGTGTAAAAACTCTATGCACATAAAGGGCCCTAAAATATGGAATTAATTACCAGAAGATATTAAAGTAACTCAGTCTGAAAATCAATTTAAGACTCTTCTCAAAAGCCACTTAATCACCCTAGACTAAATGCTAAATGCTCAATACACACATACTCACCTATGTGCTACCACATCATAACTTCAACAATCACTTTGAACCTTCTATCCATTGTTGACAGGAATATAATTGAACCATTGTTTTCACAAAAAGCATTTTAGACTATATGAATATATCCTTTGTCTTATACAAATTTAATTCACTTACAATTAATAATCTACTGTTCAACTATGAAATAATTAATATCGTACTGCACAATTATGATAAAATTCTTAGTGTTAAGTAGTCTGTAAGCCAATAATGTTAAGTTGGCCCATAATGCCTAGGCATAATAGAGGCTCTCTTTGCATTGCAACCCACTATTGAAAATATAAAATCTCAATGTACTGTTTGAAAAGACATAAAATAAATAACTAAATAAATAAATAAATAAATAAAATAAATATTATCATGTATCTCTCTTCCCAGCGTTCCAGGGAATACAAATTAAGGGCCTTCAACCGTTCGCGGTAATTTAGGTGCCTTATCGTCTTTATGTATTCTGTGGAAGTTCTTTGTATACTCTCCAGTTCAGCAATTTCGCATGCCTTGAAGGGGCCAGTTAATGTACAGCAGTATTCCAGCCTAGAGAACACAAGCACTTTGCAGAGAATCATCATGGGCTTGACGTCCTTAGTTCTGAAGATTCTCATTATCCATCCTATCATTTTCCTAGCAGATTCGGTGGATACATTGTTGTAGTCTTTGAAGGCTAGGTCCTTCACATTACTTTTTTGCTCTATTGTATGGTTTAAATTTGTCGTATACCCTGATTTAGTTTTAATTTCTTCAAGTTTTCCATATCTGAGTAGTTAAAATTTCTCTTCATTCAACTTCATATTGTTTTGAGTGGCCCATTTGACGATTTGGTTGATGTCCGCTTGGAGTCTTGTGGTGTTTTCGATGAAGGTCACTGTCATGGCAATCCGGGTGTCATCTGCAAAGGAAGACATGGACCTATGGCTTACATCTCTGTCTATGTCAGATATGAGGATAAGGAATAGAATGGGAGCGAGTACTGCGAGTACTGTTAGTCTTGGTGTTCTATTTGTCAGGAAGGTACAGACCCATCAACCAGCTTTTCCTGTTTTTCCATTATCACGCATTTTGTGAGTTATTACAACATTGTCACATTTGTCAAAAGCGTTTGCAAAATCTGTGTATACTACATCTGTATTTTGTTTATCCTCTGCAGCATCCAGGACCTTGTCATAGTGGTCCAGTAGCTGGGACAGGCAGGAGCGACCTGCTCTAAACCCGTGTTGCCCTGGGTTGTGTAACTGATGGGTATCGATGTGGTTGGCTATCTTGCTTCTTAGAACCCTTTCAAAGATTTTTATTATATGGGATGTTAGTGCTATCGATCTGTAGTTCTTTGCAATTGCGTTACTGCCACCTTTGTGGAGTGAGGCTATGTCTGATGTTTTTAGTGAGTGTGGGATGACCCGTGTCCATGCTCCCTCTCCATAGAATGCTGAAGGCACGCGACAGAGACTTCTTGCAGTTCTTGATGACTACGGAGTTCCATGAGTCTGGGCCTGGGGCAGAGTGTATGGGTGTTGCGGTATGGAGTGCTTAACAATAGGCCACTGATCCTTGACAAGGTATCAGTTGCTGTGTTGGCTGGAACTCTATTGCAACAAGGTTTTAGTGCTGCAAATATAGCCTTCTTGGCCAAAGACTGTTTGTTAACCTTCTTTCTGTAGGATGACCAAAACTCAAGTAAAATCCGTGTCTTCAATAACAATAAAACTTGCAGGATCTTCATTTTCCTATGAACTATAAACTAATTAAGATAGAGAAATAAAATTACTTAACATTTTCCTTTACACATAAAGGATACAATTACATATACAGAGCTATTGTTACGACACAAGAGTTTACTGGGAAGATATATTTCCCAGTTAGGCAATCAATATATGGTATGAAGTAACTGATACTTGCTATCAATGCTATCAATGTCTTCACAGAGACATTAAATTTAAATTATCCAGACAGGAAGATTTATCGATAATCCCGTGCAAGGGATATGTATATGAACAGAGAACTCTTAGAAATCAGAGATCAGTCTAGGTGTGAGAGTGCTATTCAGAGTGAGTGTTGTGAACCAACTCTGAGTGTGTGTTGTGAAACTGCTCTGAGTGTGTGTTGTGAAGCTGCTCTGGGTGACTGCTGTCGGAGCTGCCAAGAGCATCCACACGACTGGAACTAGAAAGGTTGGTGCTGCTGTTTGCGCCCCTTGTAAGACCAAGAATTTCAGTCATTTTCTGAGTCACTGTTGTCCTGGGACGAAGTATATAATTCTAGTTGGTATATTGAAAGGCAACAAGTAAAGTGATGACATTTAGGAACAGAACCTACTCTCTAGTTCCTTGATGTTCGCTGCAGGTTAATGTGAGCTTCATTAATCTGTTCTGCAGCCTTGTTGGCATTGTTGGTTCAGCTGCTGTTCTAGCTGATGCTGCTGGTACCTCTTTGTGCGATTTCTGTATGTAGAAATCTTTGTAGTGCTATTGGTCGTATTGTCGACTTGTTACAGACATTGAAGACTAAGATGAGAAACAAGACTTGTATTTGTTCAAGCTTTTATGGAAATAAAGTGTGGTGTGAGAATATCACCTCTGGCCATACGTAACAATGGGCATGTCATTTATTGCCTTGTAAAAGTCTTGTGGCGTTAGGATAATATCCGAGATTTTTGAGATGACCAGATTTTGGGTCTTGTTCATAAAGAATTCATTTGGATTGTCGACCCTTATTCTTGGCAGCGATTCGCTAAACACTGAGTCATATTGGAACTTGAGTACCTCACTCATTTCTTGACTGTCATCTGTGTATGTCCCATCTCGCTTAAGCAGGGGCCCAGTTCTGAATGTTGTTTTTCTTTAGATTTGACATAAGAGAAGAAGTATACTATTTTTTTTCAATCTCCTTTATGGGTTTTAGTTCTTCCTGCGAATCTTGCCTCTTGTAAGATTCCTTCAGCTTAAGTTCAATATTTACAATTTCACTGACCAGTGCTTCTCTTCGCATTTCAGATATATTGGCCCCTCTCAGCAGCTCTGTGACTCGTCCCCTTCGTCTGTATAGGGAGCGTCTCTCTCTAGTTTACATCTTCTCTTTATTTGTAATAATGGAACGTGCCTTGAGCAGATCTCAAGAACCACAGAGTTTATTTTTTCTAGGCAAAGGTTCGCATCCGTGTTGTTTAGGATATCTTCCCAGCTTGTTTCATTTAGGACATGGTTTACTTGTTCCTATTGTATGTTTTTATTATTGAAATTGAATTTTGTGAAGACACCATCATGACTGATCACATTTTGCTGGTCAGGAGCCCTGTGCATACATGTTTGTACCTCTGTTATGTTGTGATCTGAGTGTTTTGTCTTTGATACAGTTATATTACGTATCAGACCGTCGTTGTTAGTGAAGATGAGGTCCAGCGTATTTTCTACTCTTACAGGCTCTAATATTTGCTGGTTTAAAGGAGAATTTGGTGCAGAGATTTAATAGCTTATGTGTGTGTGAATTTTCATCTGAGCTGCCTCCTGGGGTGATCTCTGCTAAAACATTGTTTGCTACACTCCTCTATTTTAGGTGTCTCAAGTTGAATTCTCCCAGTAGCAAGATGTTTGAGGCAGGAGTTGGGAGATTTTCCAGAGAGTTGTCAATTTTCAAAAGCTTCTGCAGGAAGCCGGACGCGAGCCCAGAATGCAGCATGCATTTTCCTTCTGGATGGCCACTCTGAGGAGGCGCTGGAACATGAAAATGGCTGCCCTTGGGTCCCTGGTGGTGTCGATGAGTCTAGAACCCAGTCCTTTAAGGAAACATGTGGCATTTTTACCCTATGATCCCAAGGTCTCTATTTGCACTGGGACAAATTGATACTGTTGGCTTATGTCCATGTACTTGTCGATCTTGTACTCCTCTGTGGTCAGCAGCTCCTCCTCGTCGCCCGACTCTGTGATGGATGTAGGTGTTAGCGAGTGTCGACACACAGGTATAGTCCCATGCTAAGAGTTTGTCGTTCTTCCAAGGATAGATGGTGATCCCATCACGATGGTTTGCTGGGTTGTGTGTATTGTTGGCTGCTATTAATCGGGGCTCTCTCTCGGCTGGACATCCAGCTGTAGCAAAGGTTCTCTTTTTGATGCCGTTGACCTCATTGTGTCTTGCATGCCAGTCCTTGATTTCGGAACAGTTAAGGCATGTAGATAATTTTTTTCGGCTTTTGCATCGCCGCAAATACACGTATATTCCGTGTGAATTGGGGCAGCGAGACGGAGAGCCACTGCAATACGGAGGGTCTTAGGGTTGAGGGGTGTTCCCATTGCCGAAATGGGAACTGTTTGGAGGAAGTCCCCAGAATGAAGTGAACTCACAGGTTGGAGACGGACAGTCTCCCTGTCCGATGTTGCAGCATTAAGCATGTTGACAAGTACCTTTTTAACGATGGGGCCATCCCAGCCTGACTGTAAGTCAGTGCTTCACTAGGTTTTGGTGCTGGAGCAGCAAGAGTCTCCCATTCAGTGATGTCACTGGCATAGCTAGGGTCCTGTATTCCTGCTGAGTCACTGAGGTTGTCTGGAAGAATTTGTTTTATTAACTTGTTTGATGCTATGAAAGAGGATAGGAAAGCTGGTAGGGCAGTCTTTGATTAGTTGCGAACTCCCAGGCCCCCAAGCCTGACTGGAAGTGAGGCTTACAACCACTGTCCATCTTCGAGGGAAAGATTCAATACACTCTCTAGCATGGTCTTAAGGAGGTAATCATATTCCTTGAGTTTCGGACTGCTGAAAGGTGAGGAGAATCTCAGAAAGTAGGTAAGTTTTGGGATTGACAGGCACCTGGTGAATAGGTACAAGGCATCATATGTATCAATGTCTTTCATCCTGCCTTCCATCGTCCTGTGGTCTGAGATTTTGTTTCTAGGATCAGATCAATGGCATTGAACCCAAGAGGAGCACCAAGGAGAGTACTATTGGCTGGATGAATGGCTCGTGTTCCTTATAAAACAGCACCAATATTCTGCATCATCCGTAGATTGGTAGAAACTTTTTCACATTTGGCGGGGTTTAAAGACAGGCCCAGGCTCTCTCTCATGTCTTTAATTTTTCTGATGTCCTCTAGGAAAGATTCTGTCCTGCCAGCTAGGGTACCATCATCCAAGAACTATATATTGAGCTCACTGGAGAGTGCTTCTGTGACTTCCTTGATGACCAAACAGAATAGACAGGGGGCGAGAGGGTCTCCCTAATGCACACCCTCACACGAGTCAATGTCATGGTCCCAAAAATAGTTTTGAAGTCACACTATAACAGTATTCTATGAACGGATAAAGAGTTGGGCAGTGTCTAGAAACTGCTTTGAGAGTAGCATCCCTTCTGACTAAGTTGAATGCATTGGCAAAGTCCAATATGATCAAGGCTCTTTCCTATGACATGTTGATGTATACTCGTGCTGCATGGGCAGCTGATTCACAGCCTTGTTGAACACCAAAACCAAGCTGAGCTGGTTTCAGCATTGCAGCAGCCTCTTGACTCACCACTCTTACTGCAGCCTTGGCGACTAGGCACCGAAGGATATTGCTCACTGCAATGGGCTTGATTCCTCCATCCTTTTCCGGAGGACACACAGTGAGGCTCCAGAGAAATATATATATATATATAAATATATATATATATATATATATATATATATATATATATATATATATATATATATATATATATATATATATATATATCTGGTTCCTAGATGATGGCACACTAGCAGGTACATTGGAGTCCCTCCTACACGGTCTTACACAGGTAATGACACGGGGACAGGAAATGGGTCTCATCCTGAATCCATCCAAATGTGAAATCATCTCAGTCAGTCAATAAGTGATAAATGCAGTGAGATCAAAACTACCAGGAGCAGCAGTCATTGCCCACACAAACAGTGTCTTGCTAGGAGCACCTCTGGGAAGCAATGTCATTGATACAATTCTCAGGAAGAAATTCGAAGAGTTAAGGAAAATGGAGCAACGAATAGGCAATCTGGACACCCACGATGCCTTGTACCTTCTCACAAAGTGCTCGAGTCTTCCCAGGTTGACATATTTCCTAAGATGTGCAACTTCATATGATAACCCTATACTGCATGAATATGACGGTATCCTGAGGCAGATTTTTACTCTAGAAGACGGGCAGTGGAACCAAGCTACACTTCCAGTCAGACTAGGAGGCATTGGCGTCCGCAAGTCATCACAGATTGCGCTACCTGCTTTTCTGTCCTCATGTATTGCATTCAGAGGGCTTGTAGCAGCGATTCTCCCAGAAGATTGGAACAAGATTGGAGTCCAGGATCAAAAGTTCATTGACGGAGCCATGATCTGGGATGATCTAACGGGCTCTGAAACCAGACCTGCTCCCCCCAACGACTACAAACAATCGCACTGGGATGGTCCAATAGTGGAAAATATAGCCTCAACAATGCTTCAGAGTGTGTCAGGGAAGGATAGAGCCCGCCTCCTGGCAGTGAGAGCTCGTCATGCAGGGGACTTTCTGTTAGCTGTTCCCAACTCCAGCCTTGGCACACGCCTCGGCCCACAGACCATCCGCATCGGTGTTGCCCTTCGACTTGCCGCCCCTATTCTCGCCGAACACAGGAGTATTTGTGTCAGTGAAGCAGCAGACTGATTCTGGTACCATGGTCTTGTGTGCCGTAAATCCGAGGGAAAGATTGCAAGACATGAGGAGGTTAATAACATTATCAAGAGGAGCCTCACAACAGCCGGATGCCCAGCAGTAAGGGAGCCACCCCAGCTATGCAGATCTGATGGCAGCCAGAAGCGTCAAGATGGTATCACCCTTCAAGCCTGGACAGAGGGGAAGCAGGCGGTGTATGACTATACATGTGCATCTACCTTGGCTGATACCTATCTCCAATACACCAGAGAGGAAGGAGGGGCAGCTGCCAGCTTCAGGGAGTCCCAAAAGTCTAGAAAATATGGAGAACTTGCCCATCATTATATGTTTGTTCCCATAGGCTCAGAGACCCTTGGCTCATGGGGAAAGAATGCATTTAAATTCCTTAAGGAGCTGGGAAAAAGACTCATCAGGGTAACTAGGGATCCCAGGGCAGCTAGTTTTCTGTTCCAGCGGCTCAGTGCGGTTGTTCAAATGGGTAATGCCTGCTGTATTTTGGGCACACGCCCGAGCTCTGAGGAGCTGGATGAGATTTTCGCCTTATAATCGGTGATACACACGTAACAACATGTACCTTATATGCCACCTTTATATCAACAATGTATCTCTTAAACCTTCTGTACCATATTATGTAATAAAATATTCCATTGGTAAAAAAAATACGAAAAGATGGGGTGGTAAAGGAAGTGGAATATTCAAACTGCTTCAGGAAGAAATCCGAATATTCGTTCTTGAAGCCTTTTTATCCACTTCTCCGAGGCTATGGGTCCCACAGTTTACAACAGAGGTGGACCCCATCCTATATGTAATATATATATATATATATATATATATATATATATATATATATATATATATATATATATATATATATATATATATATATATATATATATATATATATATATATATATATATATATATA
>NW_027196074.1:0-105000 GCF_038502225.1 Cherax quadricarinatus | reverse complement strand
AATAACTCATTACAGTTGTGACCGGGTGTAGAAGAGTGATTTTTTATATATATATATTTTATTTAAAATACAATACATAGCTTAACATAAAAACCTCTTAAACAAGGGTTGATTCACATTTAATATAAACACCTTTTGAAACACAATCCCTCAGAACGTACAATAGCAAATAACAAACACAATATTAACAAACATAACATTGTATCAATCGCATCTGCTAGAAAAATGACAGGATGGATAATGAGAACCTTCAAAACTAGGGAGGCCAAGCCCATGATGACACTCTTCAGGTCACTTGTTCTATCTAGGCTGGAATATTGCTGCACACTAACAGCACCTTTCAAGGTAGGTGAAATTGCTGACCTAGAAAATGTACAGAGAACCTTCACAGCGTGCATAACGGAGATAAAACAACTCAATTACTGGGAGCGCTTGAATTTCCTGAACCTGTGCTCTCTGGAATGCAGGCGGGAGAGATACACGATTATATACACCTGGAAAATCCTAGAGGGACTAGTACCGAACTTGCACACGAAAATCACTCACTACGAAAGCAAAAGACTTGGCAGACGATGCAACATCCCCTGATGAAAAGCAGGGGTGTCACTAGCTCGTTAAGAGACCATACAATAAGTGTCAGGGGCCCGAGACTGTTCAACTGCCTCCCAGCATACATAAGGGGGATTACCAACAGACCCCTGGCAGTCTTCAAGCTGGCACTGGACAAGCACCTAAAGTCGGTTCCTGACCAGCCGGGCTGTGGCTCGTATGTTGGTTTGCGTGCAGCCAGCAGCAACAGCCTGGTTGATCAGGCTCTGATCCACCAGGAGGCCTGGTCACAGACCGGGCCGCGGGGGCATTGACCCCCGGAACTCTCTCCAGGTAAACTCCAGGTAACACAAGAGGTTACACAAATATACTAGAAAATATCGTTTATGACAAAACATAACATTAAGAAAGATGGGTAATCTTAACCCTATTTACACAAGAACAACAACAAGAACATAACATGTAGGTGACCCCTGTAGCAGGTTCAATAATATAATTAAATCCATAATCCCTTCAGGTATACACTATTTACATAATATTACTGGGACATATTGCCAATGCACAATACAATACAATAAGAAGAATATTATGATAAATATATAAATATATCGGTTACTCACAACCAACACAAATAATCAATAAATGAAAGAATCTACATCACAATCTCATGATAAAACAAAGTACATACTCTTACTCACCTAACCCCCCAGTACATAAGTTCCCTACAGTCACACATACTCGCCTTACCACAAGTCTTACGAGTTAGCCACAAAACTAGAAAAGCCATAAGCATTCCGCACACATCTACAGGCTATACACATTATATAATATAGCAATAAAATGCTCAGTACAAACACATAAAACCCCGTTTGCCAGGCCATAGCCGAAAGGTAAATCAAGTACTTCAACAAAGAAAGAAGGCAGTAGACTCTGACATAAGACATCTATAACACATAACTGCACCACCACATCCACTCACACAACCACATTTACCTCAACCACGCATTACACAGATACACACAGCAACACAGCCCTTGTGCATGCCCAACCCCGGAGACAAGCCCGTTCCATCCCCTGAAATTCAATCCCTCCCCTTTCACAACGTTAACAATGCTCTCACACTCATACTACGGTACCCTGCTGAAAAAGCCTGGCCCCAGCGACTTCCATATATTTCCCGATTATAACACAACGTTCTATAAATGGTCTCCGCCAACACCCTTTTGCACCTCTCCCAATCCCCATTCCGTCTCATCACCCAGGATACAAAAACAAAATTCGCAATTATATACGTGATTGCACGTTGCACAGGCGCCTTGACGCCTTCCACGTCCAAACTTAACGCCCTCAATACTGATATCCCGCCTCCTCCCACTGTCCTCAGAACCTTACCCATCCATTCCCTGATACTCCCCAAATTATCACAAAAATACACTACACGAAACGCCGTCTCCTCATCCCTGCACACCCGACACGCGCCCTCCACCATCAACCCTCTTTCCTTAAGTGCAGCACCCAACGGCAGTATACCATGGAGAAAACGGAAAAATACCTCTCGCACATTTGGACGCACGCGCATCAACCATAATCTCTCCCATATATCCTTCCACGCATACATAGGGTAGATACTCTCAGCCTTCGCGACTACTGTCGCCCTTACAACATGCTCTAAAACACCCACTCGAACTTTATTAGGGTCCCGTACATGCAGCAACATCCGCAACACGTCTTCACACACCTTCATCTCTGACCCTCCCCACCACATTCACACCTCTTCATGCAAGCCATTCACGCCCCTCCCTGCGTGACCCCGCACACGGCATAACCCCCACTTCAAATAAATACACTTGACACTTAACCATAAATCAATCAACCCCAATCCTCCTCTGTTGACCGGTAAAGTAACCACACTCCTACTCAACCATTCACACCCGGAACCCCAAAGAAAATGGAAAACCCTCTTTAACAGCCTTGTAACATCCGGACCTGCTAACGGATATACCGCAGCCACGTGCCAGACTTTACTGTATAACAACACATTCACAACAATCGCACACTGATGTACTGTCAAATGAGTTGGTCTCAACCCATCCAATCGCCCCACCACTCGATCCACAACAAGTCCAGAATTAACCATCCTCGCCTCTCTCGCACTACTCATATACACTATTCCACACACTTTTATCCTGTCCACCATATTCCAACGTACATTCCTTCCCCAACTCTCTCTTCCCGCCCAATCTCCTAAGACCAGTAATTTTGATTTTTCCACATTAACTCTTTATTTATTTATTTATTTATTTAAAAATCTGAGCACACATACAGAGGTACAACAAATACAGGTAAGAGCAGTATGCCAAAGCCACTTATACTATGCATAGCATTACGGGCTGCCTTAAAATTAACTTAAGATTAACTAAGCAATGATGAAATCAGTGATAAAACATTAATGTAAACAGGTTACTATAAAGCACAAGTGAGTATTACAAAGACAGGTCATATAGTTGTATGCATTGTTGTACATTCAGTAGAATGGAGTATTCTGTTAGGTAGTGTATTTAAAAAATAATAAAGTTAGATTGGGTTTTAGGTTTAACATTTATGTGATATAATTGTGAGAAACATTTAAGATATACAATTTATAAGGTTCAGTTATTCAGTATTTATTTGGTTTTGGGTGAGTAAGTGATCTTTGAGAAGAGACTTGAATTTATAAACAGGTAGTGTTTCTTTTATATTTACAGGTAATGAATTCCAGATTTTAGGGCCTTTTATGTGCATTGAGTTTTTACATAGTGTGAGATGGACACGAGGAACATCAAAGAGTGATCTGTGCCTTGTGTTATGGTCATGTGTTCTGTTGAGGTTGGCAAGGAGATGTTTGATGGGAGGGTTAATATCAGAGTTAAGTGTTCTATGTATGTAATAGGTGCAGTAGTAAGTATGGATGTTTTGTATGGTGAGGAGGTTTAGTGTATTGAATATTGGTGGAGTGTGCTGCCTATAGTGAGAATTTGTTATCATTCTAACTGCAGCCTTTTGTTGGGTAATTAGTGGTCTGAGATGGTTACTTGTTGTTGAGCCCCATGCACAAATTCCATAGGTGAGATAGGGGTAAATAAGAGAGTGATATAGGGCCAGGAGGGCTGACTGTGGAGCATAGTACCGTATCTTCGATAGTATGCCTACAGTCTTGGAAATTTTCTTAGAAATTTGTTGTATATGTGTATGAAATTTGAGTCTATTATCAAGGTGGATTCCTAAGAATTTTCCCTCTGTTAGCTTTGTGATAGGTGATCCGTTTATCATTATGTTAAGAGGGACATCTGTAACTCTGTTACCAAACTGAATGAAGTAGGTTTTGTCAATGTTTAGTGTAAGTTTGTTAGTTCTCATCCAGGTAGATATTTTCTGTAATTCGGTATTTACAGTATTGGCTAGCGTGACTGGGCTCGGGTGGGAGAAGACGTATGTAGTGTCATCTGCAAATAGTGTGGGTTTGAGTAATTGCGAAGCATTTGGTAGGTCATTTATGTATAGAAGAAAGAGAAGAGGGCCAAGGACACTTCCCTGTGGGACACCAACTGTAATTGGTTGTGCAGAGGAGTTTGCCCCATTTGCATACACATATTGGCTTCTGTTGCTGAGGTATGACTTGAGGTAGTTGAGGGAGTGCCCTCTTATACCATAGTGTGACAATTTTACGTGGAGCAAGTCATGGTCAACTGTATCAAAAGCTTTACGTAAGTCAATGAAGATCCCCAGTGGGACTTCTTTTTTCTCTATTGCAGTGTATATATGTTCTAGCATGTGTATAATAGCATCATTAGTATTTTTATTAGGCCTGAATCCAAATTGGCAGGGGTTGAGTATGTTTTGGGAGATAAGGTAGGAGTAGATTCGTTTATGAATTAATTTTTCGAAGATTTTTGAGAGAGGGTGTAAGTTGGATATTGGCCTATAGTTATTCAACTCTGTTTGGTCTCCTCCTTTGTGGATCGGGGTGACCCTTGCTATTTTGAGTACTGTAGGGAAGGTGGAGGATTCAATGGATTTGTTAAAGAGTGTTGCAATGATTGGTGATAGCACTTGTGACACTTTTTTGTATATAAAGGGTGGTAAGGTATTTAAATCTCCTGCCTTGTTTTTTAGTGTGTTGATAATAAGGGAGACTTCGTATGGGTTAGTCGGAGCTAGGAACAGTGTGTTCGGGTAGTTGCCGGTGAGGTAGTCATTTGGTGGGGTATCTGAGCTTGGGATTTTATTGGCAAGGTTTTGTCCTATAGTGGAGAAGAAATCATTGAGTCTGTTTGCTGTTTCTGTTGGTGGGAGTTGGGGTTCATCTGATTTTGCTAATTTTATTTCGCTATTTCGTGATATCTTTTTTGTTCCTAGAATTTCTGATAGGGTTTTCCAGGTCTTTTTTATATCACCTCGTAAGTTGGATAATCTGTTCTCATAATACAATTTTTTTGCCCTTCTTATCAGGCTGGTTAGGATTGACGAGTAACGTTTTGTTTGGTCTCTGGTTATGTGACCCATTCTGTACTGTTTTTCATATTGGTGTTTTGTATTTATGGATTTGAGAATGCTGGGTGTTAGCCAGGGACTGTTCAGTCTCTTAGCTGTCATCTGTTTAGTTTTTTTAGGGCAGTGCTTGTTATAGAGGTATTGGGTCTTTTTTAGAAAATTATTAATACATTCGTCAATATCTGTATAGATTTCTAGCTCAGTGTGCCAGTCAATGTTTGCTACTGCTGTTGTGAAGTTATTAATGGCTGCCTCATTGTGAAGTCTGAAGGTGACTTTAGTAGTGTCTTGGGGTAATTTACCAAGAGTTGTTATGAGGAAAGTCGGGTAGTGGTCTGTGGTATTATCTGTAATTATGCCTGATTTTAAAGGGGATATGGTGTTGGTCCAGATGTGGTCAAGTAGGGAAACACTAGTCTCTGTAACTCTTGTAGGTTTTGTTACTGTTGGTAGCAACATACAGTTACTCATTGTGTTTGTGAATTCAGTAACGTGTGGGTCCTGGTCTTGCAGGAGATTTATATTGAAGTCACCTGAGAGTAGTAAGTGATCTTTGTTCATGCGTGCATCAGTTATCATACTTCCTAGGTTTTGACTAAATTGGCTAATGTTTGACTGTGGAACTCTGTAGATGTTTATCAATGTGAGAGGTTTTTGTAGGTATTTGGATTTGAATTTGGCTATTATATATTCCCCATGTTCATCCCTTGTGCAAGTATTAGTGATACATTCTAGTTGGTCTGAGTAGTATATGGCTGTGCCACCCCCTTGTTGGTCTGGCCTACAGTTGTGTATGGCTGTGTAACCAGGAATGGCATAGACATCTGTACTATCAGGCTTTAGCCAGGTTTCAGTTAGTGTAATGATGGACATATTGGCATGTAAGGAATTTAGTAATGCTATGAGGTCATCGTAATGCTTGCTTAAAGATCTGATATTGTAGTTAAAGATAGTTATGTTGTTGTTGGCACTGAGAAGTGCCTTTGATTGTTCTGCAGTGTAGTAATTACAGTAACTGTTTGATTCATTTAAGTCATTAAATAAGAGATTGGTATCAGGATCAATGCTTGTAATCATAAGATTTGTAGTGAATCTATAGTTAGAATTAAGTATAAAACAAAGTAAATAGTCTTAAGCTAAAAAATAGCACCTGAATTATTTAACAAATGTAAAATAATGAGCTAAGGTAGTTTTTTTTTTTTTTTTTTTTTAGCTAAAATAAAGGAGACAATATAAAAGGGACTAATACAGATATAGTGATGATCAAATAATGGAGCTTGGGAATATGATAGTAGGTAGTACTATAAAGGTAATTCTTTAAAGTTAGAATTATAGTATAAAATAATAATATAAAAGGGACTAATATAAGTTGTGGTGAACAATAAAGTGGTAATCAAATAATGAGCTTTGGAATATAATGGCAAAATTGTGAACTTATTCTACTTTAGCACCTGAGAATAGCACCTTGATTATTTTAACAATTGTGAATATATAAACTAGGGTAGTTATATAAAGCTAAAATAAAGGAGAAAATATATAAGGGACTAAAATTAAGTAATGGTAAACAAAGTTAAATGGACAGGTGGTCACTATGAAAAAATATTGGTTTAGGAGTAAGATCTGATTTGTAATATTAAATAAATTGAGCAGTTTATTGCACAATAAAAGTAAAAAAAATGAGGTAGTTGGTACTAGCTAGCAAAAGATAGTTTTGGTACTTGCAAAAAAGTAATTGGAATATACACTAATTGCATACACAATGAAAAGTGACTAAAAAAACAAGTAGTGATAAACAAAATTAAATGGACAGGTAAGAATAATGAATATTATTAATTTGGAGTAAGATTTGACTTGTAGTTTAAAATTATGAGCAATTAATAGCAGTAAGAAAGAAGTATAGAGTATTGGAGGTAGTTGGCATTAGCTAGTGATGAAAAATAATAAAAATAATTATGCACAATATAATAGTAACGTACACTATATGTACCACACGTATATATGTATTAAGGGCACTTATCTAATCTGTTACAGAAATGTCAGCTTTTCTAAGGAAGGTAGAGAAATCGTGTTCATTTGAGATGGTATATTGTTGACCTGTTGATGTTTTCCTTACTAGTATTTTCCCATCTCGCGTGAAACACTGGTGTATTTTGTTTTCCTGTTTAAGTTTTCTCAGCCTGAACAGAAGGTTTTGACGTTTTTTTGTTAGACACTCATTTATGTACACTCCATTTTTCATTGTAATTGCTGATTTAATTAGGTCCTTTCTTTTATCGTATGAATGAAGTCTGATCATTATACTGTGTTTACTTCCTGGTTTTCCTAACAAACGTGTTTCTTTGATTTCATTGTTTTGCACGATGACTTGTACGTGGTCCTGTATTATCCTGACAGCAGTTTCTTTGCACTGTGCTTGTGTTATGTCACTAGGAATGTGTGGACTGTTTATTATAACTGCATCAGACAACTTATCTTGTTCAGTTTTGTCGTCTTGGAAATCAAGGTATTCATTTAGTCGAGTGTGCATGTTCTGATTCCAGTCCTTGATTGCTTCTTCAACCTTCATATTTATTGTTGTTATTTGCTCAGTGTGACTGGCTATAGCTGCTTTTAGAGTATTTTCTGTGTCAACACTTCCCGATGTAATCTTCTCTTCAAGGTTTTGGATCTTATTCTCGAGGTTGATTATCTTGGATTCTCGTCGCTCGAGTGTTGCTTTGATATCTTTGATTTCATTTTCTAGAGAAACGATGTAGTCCTTGAATAATCAGGAATAATCATACCTGAGTTATCATGGGTGAATCCTTTGAAGGGAGTGGAGTTGGAGGGGGAGTCAGCCATGTTTGTTGTTGTTGTTGTTGTTCCTTGGGTGGCGGCGGTGAGGGGGGTTGATGATACACTGGCGTCCTGCTGGGTAGACAAGTTGAGTTCTAGGGTCCTTGCTGTTATTCTTTTATTACTGGTGTTGTTTCTTCTGCGATATCCTTTCATAGTATCACTGAAGTAGATACTGTGTAGCAATGGAGGAGAAGGCTTGTTTTCTCGGAGCTTGGGTTAAGTGATTGTCTGGCAGCGGAGGCAGTGTTTGGGTTAGCAGGGCTGTCTTCCTTAGATCTTCTAATTTTGTCAAGATTTGGGTTACATTCTTAGTATTCTTGGGTCATGTTGTGGTCTACGTGGGTTCATGTAGTTGAACTTTCACTTAGGCCATCACAAGTTTTGATGAGCGATGTTTTTTTGAGAAAGAAGAGCTGGTAGGATACCGTTGCTGCCGCTGCCGCCGATATTCTCTGGTGGTCACTTTTTTAAGACCAGTAATTTTGATTTTTCCACATTAACTCTTAAACCGGTAACCCCCGCAAAATTATCAATAACATCTCCAACCGCACGTAAACTCCTCTGCGTTCGCACGAGTATTGTCGTGTCATCCACGTACCCTATTATTCCCTGCTCTCCACTTCCTACTCCCCAATCCACCTCCATACACGCTTCCACCTTTCTATAGAAAGGGTCTGTTAAACAGGCAAACAACAATTGAGACAGGGGACAACCCTGCCTAATACCCGGACCCATGGATACCCACTCCCCTAACTTCCCATTTACCTGTACACACACTCCCACACCTGTATACAATGTCTCTGCCCAATGCACCACCTCCTCCCCAAAACCCTGCCTCCTTAATATGTACCACAACACCTCACGTTCTACACTATCATATGCCGCCTGCCAATCTAACGCTAAGACACCCCCCCTGCTCCCCTCCCGACCCTTCCACAAAATTCTTTATAATACTATGCCCATCATACATCGTCCTCCCAGACACACCATATTGTCCTCTCGCAACCACTCTATCCACCACACACTTCATCCTGTTTCCTAAAATTTTTGCAAAAATCTTATAATCAGCACACAGCAATGATATTATCCTAAAGTCCTGCACCGTGTCTTGTCTCTTACCTTTTGGCACTAAAGCCACAACCACAGTTCCTTGCAACCTGCCCATCCTTCCCTCCCTTTTCATCGTATTCATTAGTTCTACTAAGAAGGACTTCAACACATTCCAATGGCTCACATAAAACTCACAGGGCAAGCCATCCAAACCTGGTGCCTTACCTCGTGCCATCCCCTCCAAAGCCCTCCACACCTCCCCTTCTTCAATACCCCCCAATGCCATGCGATCACTGCCACTTAGCACACAAGATACATTCTCCCCCAACCTCCCAAAAGCCTCCACAGAAACCCAAGGCAAGCGGAAACCAAGACTGTGCACATACTATGCACTTGGTATCTGCTGGCATGGGAAATCTGGAAAAACAGATGGGACATGCAACTATGACCACCCTAGAAAATGCCATGCCCATATGAAAACAGGAAAATGCAAACTCCCTTCCTGTAAGCTTTTTCACCCTGAAATGTGTACCTCTTCAGTACAGGAAAGACTGTGCTATAACTTAAATTGCCAGGCATACCATCTAAAGGGGACAAAAAGATACAAAACATCCAGGCCAGGGGAAAACCTGGGTAGCCACAGCCACTCAAGAGGGAGAGGTTTTTTAGTGCCAGGAAGGAAAAAAAACTGGCAGGAAATGGCAGAAATCGTACACCAAATCCAGTCATTCCTGGAGTGGAACCACAGTCGATGGCCTCCACTCCAAACCAACAGATACAGATACTAATGCCGGAAAAAAAATCCCCCCCCAGTACCAACAATACCACCAGTCCGATAACATTCTTCTTTGCAAATATACAGGGTCTAAAGCCAGCTACAAACAACAAAATACCTTTCATCCGTGGACTGCTTGCAGAGGCAAAGGCAATGTTCGCGGCTTTCACTGAGACCCACATAAAGGATCACTTGGACAACGAAGTATGGATCCCAGGTTACAACCTATACAGATGTGACAGAGTGAACAGGCAAAAGGGGGGGGTTGGCCTGTACATTGCAGAGTCACTTGTTTGCACAGAACTGCTTAATGCCTCAAATGACGTAGTGGAAGTTTTAGCAGTAAAGGTCGAGAACCAAAACCTAGTCATTGTGGTAGTCTACAAGCCTCCGGATGCAACATCCCAGCAATTCCAGGAACAGCTGTTAAAAATTGACCACTGTCTGGAAAATCTTCCAGCTCCTGCACCCAACATCTTGCTCCTGGGGGATTTCAACTTAAGGCACCTAAAATGGAGGAATATAGCAAATAATATTGTTGCAGAAATAACACCAGGAGGCAGCTCTGATGAAAACTCACACTCACACGAGCTTTTAAATCTCTGCACAAAATTCAATTTAAACCAGCAAATAATAGAGCCTACAAGACTGGAGAATACACTAGACCTCATCTTCACTAACAATGATGATCTGATAAGAAATGTCACCATATCAAAAACAATATACTCAGATCACAACATAATTGAGGTTCAGACATGTATGCATGGAGCCCCAGACCGACAAAATGAGACTAGTCATGAGGGAGCATTCACCAAATTCAACTTCAATAACAAAAACATAAAGTGGGACCAAGTAAACCAAGTCCTAACCGATATAAGCTGGGAAGATATACTAAGCAACACAGACCCAAACTTATGCCTAGAACAGATTAACTCGGTGGCACTCGATGTATGCACAAGGCTTATTCCTCTAAGAAAAAGGAGGAGTAGATGTAAAATAGAAAGAGACAGGCGCTCCCTTTACAGGCGACGGAAAAGAATAACAGAGCGGCTAAAAGAGGTCAATATATCTGAAATGCGCAGGGAGACACTGGTCAGAGAAATAGCAAGCATCGAACTTAAGCTAAAAGAATCCTTTAGGAGTCAGGAATCGCGGGAAGAACTAAAAGCCATAAATGAAATCGAAAGAAACCCAAAGTATTTCTTCTCCTATGCCAAATCAAAATCGAGAACAACGTCCAGTATTGGGCCCCTACTTAAACAAGATGGGTCCTACACAGATGACAGCAAGGAAATGAGTGAGCTACTCAAGTCCCAATATGACTCAGTTTTTAGCAAGCCGCTAACCAGACTGAGAGTCGAAGACCAAAATGAATTTTTTATGAGAGAGCCACAAAATTTGACTAACACAAGCCTATCCGATGTTATCCTGACGCCAAATGACTTCGAACAGGCGATAAATGACATGCCCATGCACTCTGCCCCAGGGCCAGACTCATGGAACTCTGTGTTCATCAAGAACTGCAAGAAGCCCCTATCACGAGCCTTTTCCATCCTATGGAGAGGGAGCATGGACACGGGGGTCGTCCCTCAGTTACTAAAAACAACAGACATAGCCCCACTCCACAAAGGGGGCAGTAAAGCAACAGCAAAGAACTACAGACCAATAGCACTAACATCCCATATCATAAAAATCTTTGAAAGGGTCCTAAGAAGCAAGATCACCACCCATCTAGAAACCCATCAGTTACACAACCCAGGGCAACATGGGTTTAGAACAGGTCGCTCCTGTCTGTCTCAACTACTGGATCACTACGACAAGGTCCTAAATGCACTAGAAGACAAAAAGAATGCAGATGTAATATATACAGACTTTGCAAAAGCCTTCGACAAGTGTGACCATGGCGTAATAGCGCACAAAATGCGCGCTAAAGGAATAACAGGAAAAGTCGGTCGATGGATCTATAATTTCCTCACTAACAGAACACAGAGAGTAGTCGTCAACAGAGTAAAGTCCGAGGCAGCTACGGTGAAAAGCTCTGTCCCACAAGGCACAGTACTAGCTCCCATCTTGTTCCTCATCCTCATATCCGACATAGACAAGGATGTCAGCCACAGCACCGTGTCTTCCTTTGCAGATGACACCCGAATCTGCATGACAGTGTCTTCCATTGCAGACACTGCAAGGCTCCAGGCGGACATCAACCAAATCTTTCAGTGGGCTGCAGAAAACAATATGAAGTTCAACGATGAGAAATTTCAATTACTCAGATATGGTAAACATGAGGAAATTAAATCTTCATCAGAGTACAAAACAAATTCTGGCCACAAAATAGAGCGAAACACCAACGTCAAAGACCTAGGAGTGATTATGTCGGAGGATCTCACCTTCAAGGACCATAACATTGTATCAATCGCATCTGCTAGAAAAATGACAGGATGGATAATGAGAACCTTCAAAACTAGGGAGGCCAAGCCCATGATGACACTCTTCAGGTCACTTGTTCTATCTAGGCTGGAATATTGCTGCACTCTAACAGCACCTTTCAAGGCAGGTGAAATTGCCGACCTAGAAAATGTACAGAGAACTTTCACGGCGCGCATAACGGAGATAAAACACCTCAATTACTGGGAGCGCTTGAGGTTTCTAAACCTGTATTCCCTGGAACGCAGGAGGGAGAGATACATGATTATATACACCTGGAAAATCCTAGAGGGACTAGTACCAAACTTGCACACGAAAATCACTCACTACGAAAGCAAAAGACTTGGCAGACGATGCACCATCCCCCCAATGAAAAGCAGGGGTGTCACTAGCACGTTAAGAGACCATACAATAAGTGTCAGGGGCCCGAGACTGTTCAACTGCCTCCCAGCACACATAAGGGGGATTACCAACAGACCCCTGGCAGTCTTCAAGCTGGCACTGGACAAGCACCTAAAGACAGTTCCTGATCAGCCGGGCTGTGGCTCGTACGTTGGTTTGCGTGCAGCCAGCAGCAACAGCCTGGTTGATCAGGCGCTGATCCACCAGGAGGCCTGGTCACAGACCGGGCCGCGGGGGCGTTGACCCCCGAAACTCTCTCCAGGTAAACTCCAGGTAAACATCCACCCCTATACTCAGTAAATTTTTGCCAAACCACCTATCCACGTAATCACTCATTGCCTCCGTTGTTCTTAACTCATGTCCCGCCCTATATCCACCTAAGTCCTCATGTACCACCAGCCTATCAATTTCCATAGCCATACGGCGCTGCCTCTGTCCCCGTAACATACAGGCCGATGGGTGGTCACCCCACACCGCCTCTTCAATTCCACCCTGCACTCTCACCGCATCAAATCTGTCATTCTGCAGATCTCAAATCCTCCCTTTTAACAACTCGATTTCCTCCATGGGATACTGCCCTGCCTGCACGCCCCTCTCATAACAACTTTGCAACCTACCCTCGAAATACGGCTGCAACCCGTACGTCATCCAACCCTTGTACTTTCCCCATCGCACATAAAACCACCGGATCCTCTCCTTAGCTACCCCATCCCACCACCCCAGCAAGTCACCCACATCCCTACCCTTTCCCCACAAATTCTCCCACATTGTCCTAAAATCTAACCCCGCCTCCTCCACCCCAAGAAGTCTCACATTTAACTTCCAATACCCTGGATAACTCTTAGGTAAGCTGGCCCAAGTCAAGTCCATATAAACAGCTCTATGATCCGTGTATACAGCATCTACCATACGCACACACATCACCCACACACTTCTCGTCACATATAACCTATCGAGCCTGGCCACGTATCCCTGTCTATGAAACGTATGCTCAACCATTAGGTCCCCACCTCCAATAACATCCCTTAACCCCACGCCCAGCAAAAGATCCCTTAGGCTAACCAAAAAACACCCTGCCCCCCGTGGCTCCACATCCTTTCTATGTACTATACAATTCCAATCACCGCCCACGATTGTTACCGAGGGAAGAGATCTCAAATAATAAACCAAAAATCACTCACAAATTCATTCTTCACCCGTACATCACGCTCCGCCGGCGCATGCAAACAAACCACTGCCAGTCGCTCACCTCTCCACCATCCATCTACCCAGAGTACCCTACCCTCCTCCCCTCCCTCACATCTAATTACAACAAACGGGCTCGTCTCCCGAATCAGGATCCCAACCCCACCTTTCAAACGGTTCAAATATGCCACAAACACACGATATCCATCCACATTCAAGTCCCGACTCACCTTAAAGTTATGTTACTGCATGAATACAATATCTATGGCATGGTGCCTCAAAAACCCCTGGAGCCACAAACGCTTCACATTCACACACAACCCATTTACATTCACAGTCATACACCTGAAACCTTCTTGAAGGGTTTTACACGCTGCCCTGTAACTCCTTTCATAGACACGTCACCAGCCTTCCTACTTTTCCCACCACGCTCACCACAGTGAGCGCTATTCCCTCCCCAGTCGAACACCTGACCGGACACACCTGTGGTGCCTCCACTCACCACGTCGGCCCACGGTTTCTTGCCCGGTCTCTGCACCGGGGTCAAGACATCATTGGAATCAGAGTGCGTTGCCGCCCTCTTCCGCTGAACACTCTCTGCATCCATGGTGTGGTCGGGGGATGCCTCACAATGCACCTCCGCTGCCACCTCGACCACGGTCACCATTCCCGTAGAAGTGGCACCTGCAGTCAGCTGGCTGTCTCTCCTCTCGTCCTCACTCTCCTCTGGTCCTACCACCGATTGTACATCATCCCCGGCTCTCTTCGTCTCCAAAAACCTTTCCGTCAACTGCTCTAAAGCCACATCCTCGGCTCGTTCTCCTCCACTCAGCTTGGTCTCCCCTTCCACCAAAGCGGAGACTGTAGATCCTACAGGCATTGATGGGCTCGACCCCACCATCGGAAACTCTCTCTCCACCTCCTCGTTCCAAGATGAACTATGGCCTTTTACAGGCATCCCGCTGGCAGGCCCCGCCTTCGGGTCAGGCCCTCACTCCGTCCTTCTGTCTGCATCCTGTCGTCGCTGCTGCCTCTCACACTGTGCTGCCATATGGTCATAAGCGCCACATAGCCTGCAAGTCTTGCGCTGCCCTGCATAATACACCATCACTTGCGTCTGGAAGTCGTCCAGGATGACAAACGACAGGATGGGATGCCTCAGCGTCATCTTTAGGTTGAACTTACCCTCCGGCCAGCCGGCGTACACCCCATCCACCCAGGTACCTGCCATTGCCAGATGCACAGTACCATAACGTTCAAAAACGTTCCGTATGTCTGCCTCGTCAGCTTCGAAAGGCATGTTACGTACCTTCACACAAGTGTAGTGTCGTGACACATCAATTAAACGAACTCGTATTGCCGAGTTTACGTCCACACAGCCATCTTGATACTGCTCCACCAGGCGCTCATACACTGCCGTCGATCGTAGCTTAGCGAATATTCGGTAAGCCCCGTTGAGTGATACTCCATACAAATCTTGATCAGCAATGCCGTACGTGTCGTGAATAATCAAAGGTAGAAGCACCTGTGCGGACTGAGGCGTAACTACACCCCGCACTAAATCAAAGCACACAGTGTTGACTCGCCTTCTTGTAGTCTGCGCCATCTTGTGAAAATCAATCTGCGCAGGAAGTCCTCTCAACCAGGAGCGTGTGCGCAGCACAACCTCATGGCAATAAAGCGATGAGGTCAATGCTGTGTGTGTGTGTGTACGAGTTTGTGTATGTGTGTGTGTGTGTGTGTGTGTGTGTGTGTGTGTGTGTGTGTGTGTGTGTGTGTGTGTGTGTGTGTGTGTGTGTGTGTGTGTGTGTGTGTGTGACTCAACAATCAACATTTGCACCAATAACTCATTACAGTTGTGACAGTGTGTGGAAGTGTGAATTGCTCATTACACTATAATTTGTTCATGATTGTAGCCATGTATAAACGTAAGTAACCATTCTTACAGGATTCATTACCTTTGTAACTTGTGAGTTCATTACCTTTGTACCTAGTTCAGCTATCAAACTTTGGAGCCCAGTCCCTGGACCCATTACGTACCTCTGTAATCTGTAAATACCTTTGTAACTTGTCATAATTGTGACTAGACCTACCTGGAGTTCATTACCTTTGTAAATTGTGAGTTCATTACCTTTGTAAATTATGAGTTCATTACCTCTGTAACTTGCTCAGCTATCAAAACTTTGGAGTCGAGTCCCTGGACCAATTATGTACCTCTGTAATCTTTTGACTACCGCCCACAGGATGGGTATGGGGTGCATAATAAACATATTAAACTAATTAAACTAACACACCTCTACTAGTTTTACCACATTTCTTGATCTCAAATCTGCATTTGATATCGCAGACAGAACCGTTATACTACATGAACTAGCCTAAATGAATATTGGCGGTAGGTTACTCTGCTGGATAATAGGATACTTGTCAAATAGAGTATCTTCTGTCCTCTACCAAGGCTTTAGAAGTGAGTAATGTTCCTAGGTATACCGCAGGGAGGAGTTCTCAGTCCCATGCTATTTAATATTCTGATTAATGCTCTCCTAAATGCTCTACCTGCCTCACCTAAACATATAGCTATAAGCTATGCTGATGACATGATCCACACAACAGGGCATAAGATGAATACCATTCTTAATGAAGATAAAGCAATTTGTAATCGACTAGGCTTCATAATATCTTCCTCTAAAACAAAGATATTAACATAAGAACATAAGAAAGGAGGAACACTGCAGGAGGCCTGTTGGCCCATACTAGGCAGGTCCTTTACAATTCATCCCACTAACAAAACATTTGCCCAACCCAATTTTCAATGCCACCCAAGAAATAGGCTCTGATGTGAAAGTCCCACTCAAATCTAACCCTTCCCACTCATGTACTTATCCAACCTAAATTTGAAACTACCCAAAGTCCCAGCCTCAATAACCCAACTAGGTAGACTGTTCCACTCATCTACTACCCTATTTCCAAACCAATACTTTCCTATGTCCTTTCTGAATCTAAACTTATCTAATTTAAATCCATTACTGCGGGTTCTCTCTTGGAAAGACATCCTCAAGACCTTATTAATATCCCCTTTATTAATACCTATCTTCCACTTATACACTTCGATCAGGTCTCCCCTCATTCTTCGTCTAACAAGTGAATGTAACTTAAGAGTCTTCAATCTTTCTTCATAAGGAAGATTTCTAATGCTATGTATTAATTTAGTCATCCTACGCTGAATGTTTTCTAACGAATTTATGTCCATTCTGTAATATGGAGACCAGAACTGAGCTGCATAATCTAGGTGAGGCCTTACTAATGATGTATAAAGCTGCAGTATGACCTCTGGACTTCTGTTGCTTACACTTCTTGATATAAATCCCAGTAATCTATTTGCCTTATTACGTACGCTTAGGCATTGCTGTCTTGGTTTAAGGTTGCTGCTTACCATAACCCCAAGTCCTTTTCGCAATCTGTATGGCTAAGTTCTACATCATTTAACTTATAAGTACTAGGGTTATGGACACTCCCGAGCTTCAGAACCTTGCATTTATCTACATTGAACTGCATCTGCCACTTTTCTGACCAAGAATATAGTTTGTTTAAATCCTCCTGAAGTTCCATAACATCTACGTTTGAATCAATTATCCTACCTATCTTTGTGTCATCGGCGAATTTGCTCATATCACTTGTAATTCCCTCATCAAGATCATTGATATATATTATAAACAACAACGGGCCCAAGACTGATCCCTGTGGAACGCCACTTGTTACAGATCCCCACTCGGATTTAACCCCATTTATGGACACTCTCTGCTTATAAACACAAACATTAAAAATCAGGAACGTGACGGTAAGCTGTCCAATATACAAAAAGAGTTAGAAACAGAAATACAAATAGCTAGAGCTTCATTTAAGGTTATTAATATAATATTCAAGAGGTTGCTAGTAGAATTGCAGTAAATCAACCATTCAAATCATTATGAAGCTGTGTGTAGTCTGTGGTCAGTCAAACAAACGGGCTTCCACATGGATAAATTGTCATTTTTGTGGAAATTGGTGTCACGCCCCTTGTGCAGATATCCCAGAACTAGCTACAAGCAGTATTAAAACAGAGAAGTGTTTTTGGGTATGCCCAAATGAGGAAAATCTGTGGACTAAAATCACAAGGGTATTAAAAGAGGACAACATCAAAGCTGCTTTCATAGAAAACCTGGAAGCTTTCTACAACAGATGGGAACATAAAAAGTCTGGGCTGAATGGTACTGCCCTTGATACTGGCCATGTAGTCACAAACTGTAAGGCTGGAGGTGATGTCCTGGTAGTCAGTAAATGTGGGGCTGATAGTGCTGTCCTGGGAGACAGTAATGGTGAAGCTGGAGGTGCTGTCCTGGGAGACAGAAATGGTGAAGCTGGAGATACTGTCCTGGGAGACAGTAATGGTGAAGCTGGAGATTTTGTCCAGGTAGTCAGGAATTATACGCAGGAAGGAATACATATAAATGACCTCATAGGGGACAGGAGCCATAGTAGGGAAACAAGTGTAGTCAAAGATAAGATAAAACCAATATTGCAAACTAGAAATACCGCAGGAAATAGCAAACAAGAGGACTCCAATAGCAATAGTGAGGATAAATTACCAAAAACAACTGGTGGGAGCTCCATTGTTGGTGCTAGGGAGGATAGAAGTAAGACAGGGAAACATGCACCAACAGGGAATACAGTCACAGAAACCCAAGGCAAGCGGAAACCAAGCCTGTGCACATACTATGCACTTGGTATCTGCTGGCATGGGAAATCTGGAAAAACAGATGGGACATGCAACTATGACCACCCTAGAAAATGCCATGCCCATATGACAACAGGAAAATGCAAACTCCCTTCCTGTAAGCTTTTTCACCCTGAAATGTGTACCTCTTCAGTACAGGAAAGACTGTGCTATAACTTAAATTGTCAGGCATACCATCTAAAGGGGACAAAAAGATACAAAACATCCAGGCCATGGGAAAACCTGGGTAGCCACAGCCACTCAAGAGGGAGAGGTTTTTTATTGCCAGGAAGGAAAAAAACTGGCAGGAAATGGCAGAAATCGTACACCAAATCCAGTCATTCCTGGAGTGGAACCACAGTCGATGGCCTCCACTCCAAACCAACAGATACAGATACTAATGCCGGAAAAAAAATCCCCCCCCAGTACCAACAATACCACCAGTCAGATAACATTCTTCTTTGCAAATATACAGGGTCTAAAGCCAGCAACAAACAACAAAATACCTTTCATCCGTGGACTGCTTGCAGAGGCAAAGGCAATGTTCGCGGCTTTCACTGAGACCCACATAAAGGATCACTTGGACAACGAAATATGGATCCCAGGTTACAACCTATACAGATGTGACAGAGTGAACAGGCAAAAGGGGGGGTTGGCCTGTACATTGCAGAGTCACTTGTTTGCACAGAACTGGTTAATGCCTCAAATGACGTTTACCTGGAGTTTACCTGGAGAGAGTTTCGGGGGTCAACGCCCCCGCGGCCCGGTTTGTGACCAGGCCTCCTGGTGGATCAGCGCCTGATCAACCAGGCTGTTGCTGCTGGCTGCACGCAAACCAACGTACGAGCCACAGCCCGGCTGATCAGGAACTGACTTTAGGTGCTTCTCCAGTGCCAGCTTGAAGACTGCCAGGGGTCTGTTGGTAATCCCCCTTATGTGTGCTGGGAGGCAGTTGAACAGTCTCGGGCCCCTGACACTTATTGTATGGTCTCTTAACGTGCTAGTGACACCCCTGCTTTTCATTGGGGGGATGGTGCATCGTCTGCCAAGTCTTTTGCTTTCGTAGTGAGTGATTTTCGTGTGCAAGTTCGGTACTAGTCCCTCTAGGATTTTCCAGGTGTATATAATCATGTATCTCTCCCTCCTGCGTTCCAGGGAATACAGGTTTAGAAACCTCAAGCGCTCCCAGTAATTGAGGTGTTTTATCTCCGTTATGCGCGCTGTGAAAGTTCTCTGTACATTTTCTAGGTCGGCAATTTCACCTGCCTTGAAAGGTGCTGTTAGAGTGCAGCAATATTCCAGCCTAGATAGAACAAGTGACCTGAAGAGTGTCATCATGGGCTTGGCCTCCCTAGTTTTGAAGGTTCTCATTATCCATCCTGTCATTTTTCTAGCAGATGCGATTGATACAATGTTATGGTCCTTGAAGGTGAGATCCTCCGACATAATCACTCCCAGGTCTTTGACGTTGGTGTTTCGCTCTATTTTGTGGCCAGAATTTGTTTTGTACTCTGATGAAGATTTAATTTCCTCATGTTTACCATATCTGAGTAATTGAAATTTCTCATCGTTGAACTTCATATTGTTTTCTGCAGCCCACTGAAAGATTTGGTTGATGTCTGCCTGGAGCCTTGCAGTGTCTGCAATGGAAGACACTGTCATGCAGATTCGGGTGTCATCTGCAAAGGAAGACACGGTGCTGTGGCTGACATCCTTGTCTATGTCAGATATGAGGATGAGGAACAAGATGGGAGCTAGTACTGTGCCTTGTGGAACAGAGCTTTTCACCGTAGCTGCCTCGGACTTTACTCTGTTGACGACTACTCTCTGTGTTCTGTTAGTGAGGAAATTATAGATCCATCGACCGACTTTTCCTGTTATTCCTTTAGCGCGCATTTTGTGCGCTATTACGCCATGGTCACACTTGTCGAAGGCTTTTGCACGTAGTGGAAGTTTTAGCAGTAAAGGTCGAGAACCAAAACCTAGTCATTGTGGTAGTCTACAAGCCTCCGGATGCAACATCCCAGCAATTCCAGGAACAGCTGTTAAAAATTGACCACTGTCTAGAAAATCTTCCAGCTCCTGCACCCAACATCTTGCTCCTGGGGGATTTCAACTTAAGGCACCTAAAATGGAGGAATATAGCAAATAATATTGTTGCAGTAATAACACCAGGAGGCAGCTCTGATGAAAACTCACACTCACACGAGCTTTTAAATCTCTGCACAAAATTCAATTTAAACCAGCAAATAATAGAGCCTACTAGACTGGAGAATACACTAGACCTCATCTTCACTAACAATGATGATCTGATAAGAAATGTCACCATATCAAAAACAATATACTCAGATCACAACATAATTGAGGTTCAGACATGTATGCGTGGAGCCCCAGACCGACAAAATGAGACTAGTCACGAGGGAGCATTCACCAAATTCAACTTCAATAACAAAAACATAAAGTGGGACCAAGTAAACCAAGTCCTAACCGATATAAGCTGGGAAGATATACTAAGCAACACAGACCCAAACTTATGCCTAGAACAGATTAACTCGGTGGCACTCGATGTATGCACAAGGCTTATTCCTCTAAGAAAAAGGAGGAGTAGATGTAAAATAGAAAGAGACAGGCGCTCCCTTTACAGGCGACGGAAAAGAATAACAGAGCGGCTAAAAGAGGTCAATATATCTGAAATGCGCAGGGAGACACTGGTCAGAGAAATAGCAAGCATCGAACTTAAGCTAAAAGAATCCTTTAGGAGTCAGGAATCGCGGGAAGAACTAAAAGCCATAAATGAAATCTAAAGAAACCCAAAGTATTTCTTCTCCTATGCCAAATCAAAATCGAGAACAACGTCCAGTATTGGGCCCCTACTTAAACAAGATGGGTCCTACACAGATGACAGCAAGGAAATGAGTGAGCTACTCAAGTCCCAATATGACTCAGTTTTTAGCAAGCCGCTAACCAGACTGAGAGACGAAGATCAAAATGAATTTTTATGAGAGAGCCACAAAATTTGATTAACACAAGCCTATCCGATGTTATCCTGACGCCAAATGACTTCGAACAGGCGATAAATGACATGCCCATGCACTCTGCCCCAGGGCCAGACTCATGGAACTCTGTGTTCATCAAGAACTGCAAGAAGCCCCTATCACGAGCCTTTTCCATCCTATGGAGAGGGAGCATGGACACGGGGGTCGTCCCTCAGTTACTAAAAACAACAGACATAGCCCCACTCCACAAAGGGGGCAGTAAAGCAACAGCAAAGAACTACAGACCAATAGCACTAACATCCCATATCATAAAAATCTTTGAATGGGTCCTAAGAAGCAAGATCACCACCCATCTAGAAACCCATCAGTTACACAACCCAGGGTAACATGGGTTTAGAACAGGTCGCTCCTGCCTGTCTCAACTACTGGATCACTACGACAAGGTCCTAAATGCACTAGAAGACAAAAAGAATGCAGATGTAATATATACAGACTTTGCAAAAGCCTTCGACAAGTGTGACCATGGCGTAATAGCGCACAAAATGCGCGCTAAAGGAATAACAGGAAAAGTCGGTCGATGGATCTATAATTTCCTCACTAACAGAACACAGAGAGTAGTCGTCAACAGAGTAAAGTCCGAGGCAGCTACGGTGAAAAGCTCTGTTCCACAAGGCACAGTACTAGCTCCCATCTTGTTCCTCATCCTCATATCCGACATAGACAAGGATGTCAGCCACAGCACCGTGTCTTCCTTTGCAGATGACACCCGAATCTGCATGACAGTGTCTTCCATTGCAGACACTGCAAGGCTCCAGGCGGACATCAACCAAATCTTTCAGTGGGCTGCAGAAAACAATATGAAGTTCAACGATGAGAAATTTCAATTACTCAGATATGGTAGACATGAGGAAATTAAATCTTCATCAGAGTACAAAACAAATTCTGGCCACAAAATAGAGCGAAACACCAACGTCAAAGACCTGGGAGTGATTATGTCGGAGGATCTCACCTTCAAGGACCATAACATTGTATCAATCGCATCTGCTAGAAAAATGACAGGATGGATAATGAGAACCTTCAAAACTAGGGAGGCCAAGCCCATGATGACACTCTTCAGGTCACTTGTTCTATCTAGGCTGGAATATTGCTGCACTCTAACAGCACCTTTCAAGGCAGGTGAAATTGCCGACCTAGAAAATGTACAGAGAACTTTCACGGCACGCATAACGGAGATAAAACACCTCAATTACTGGGAGCGCTTGAGGTTTCTAAACCTGTATTCCCTGGAACGCAGGAGGGAGAGATACATGATTATATACACCTGGAAAATCCTAGAGGGACTAGTACCGAACTTGCACACGAAAATCACTCACTACGAAAGCAAAAGACTTGGCAGACGATGCACCATCCCCCCAATGAAAAGCAGGGGTGTCACTAGCACGTTAAGAGACCATACAATAAGTGTCAGGGGCCCGAGACTGTTCAACTGCCTCCCAGCACACATAAGGGGGATTACCAACAGACCCCTGGCAGTCTTCAAGCTGGCACTGGAGAAGCACCTAAAGTCAGTTCCTGATCAGCCGGGCTGTGGCTCGTACGTTGGTTTGCGTGCAGCCAGCAGCAACAGCCTGGTTGATCAGGCGCTGATCCACCAGGAGGCCTGGTCACAGACCGGGCCGCGGGGGCGTTGACCCCCGAAACTCTCTCCAGGTAATCTCCAGGCTTCCTGTCAGTGAGCCATGACTCGATCCAAGAGAGCACTTTTTCCCCAATGCCATGAGCTGCCACTTTCTTTAACAGTCTATGGTGCGTAACTCTATCAAAAGCCTTACTAAAATCTAAGTAAATAATATCAAATTCTTTATCGTGGTCAACAGCGTCAAAAGCTTTACTGAAGAAAGTTAATAAATTAGTTAGACAAGACCGTCCTCTTGTGAATCCATGCTGAGTATCATTAATCAAGCTATGCTTATCGAGATGGCTTCTTATAATCTCAGCTATAATTGACTCTAGTAATTTGCCTACAATTGAGGTCAGGCTTATTGGGCGGTAATTTGACGGTAACGACTTGTCCCTTGTTTTAAAAATAGGAATTACATTAGCCATCTTCCACATATCAGACACTACACCTGTTTGAAGAGATAAATTAAAAATATTAGTTAATGGTTCACAGACTTCCATTTTGCATTCCTTAAGAACCCTTGTAAAAAACCTCATCAGGACCCGGTGACTTATTTTGCTTCAGTTGGTCTATCTGCTTCACAACCATTTCACTAGCGACTGTGATGTTACATAATTTATCTTCTTCTGGCCCACTATAAAAATTAATTACTGGAATATTGTTAGTGTCTTCCTGTGTAAAAACTGAGAGAAAATAATTATTAAAAATCGAGCACATTTCATTCTCTTTGTCAGTAAGATGCCCATAGTTATTTTTAAGGGGACCTATCTTATCTCTAACTTTTGTTCTATAGACCTGGAAAAAACTTTTTGGGTTAGTTTTAGAATCCCTAGCAACTTTAATTTCATAGTCCCTTTTAGCTTTTCTTATCCCCTTTTTAATGTCCCTCTTAATGTCAATATACTGATTCATAAGATGACCCTCACCTCTTTTGATACGCCTATAAATTCCTTTCTTATGCCCTAGTAGATATTTGAGCCTATTATTCATCCATTTTGGGTCATTTCTATTTGATCTAATTTCTTTATATGGGATAAACGTTCTTTGAGCAGCATGTATAGTGTTCAGAAAACTGTCATATTGATAGCTCACTTCGTTACCCCAGTCAACAGATGATAAGTGTTCTCTAAGCCCATCGTAATCTGCTAAGCGAAAATCTGGGACTGTTACTGAGTTATCGCTACTATCGTACTTCCATTCAATGCTAAATGTAATTGATTTGTGGGCGCTAGCACTCAGTTCCTCTGAAATTTCTAAATTATTAATAAGAGATTCATTGTTTGCCATAACTAAGTCAAGCAGGTTATTTCCCCTTGTAGGCTCTGTCACAAACTGCTTCAAAAAACAATCCTGAACTACTTCTAAGAAGTCGTATGATTCTAAATTCCCAGTCAAGAAATTCCAATCAATATGACTAAAGTTAAAGTCTCCTAGAATTACTACATTATCATGCCTTGTGGCCTTAACAATTTCCTCCCATAGTAGTCTCCCTTGGTCCCTATCTAAGTTTGCGGGACGGTATATCACTCCTAAAATCAGTTTTTCATGCCCCTCTGAAAATTCTATCCAAACAGACTCTGTATGTGTTACTTCAGACTTAATACCCGTTTTTATGCAACAGTTCAAGCGATCTCGGACATACAATGCCACCCCACCCCCCTTCCCGATACTTCTATCTACTTGGAACAATTTAAAACCCTGAATGTGACATTCTGCAGGCATGTCCCGACTTTTTGAATTAAACCACGTCTCAGTTAAGGCAAATACATCAATGTTATCTGCACTAGCAACTAATCTCAACTCGTCCATCTTATTCCTAGCACTACGGCAATTAGCATAATAAACATTGAAAGACTTTCCTTTCTCTTTACCCTTCCTGCTCATTTCTGTTTTTCTACTAAACCTATTACTGTCCTTATCACCCAAAGTCCCTGGCTTTTCAATATCTACCTCGTTCTGCTTATTACTAGTTCCCCTAGAACTCGTAATATTACTACACTGGGACTTCACTGTTTTCCTGCCAAAACCCATACCACTAACTATTCCTAGTTTAAAGTCCTAACTGCTCCCTCCACTGCAGTTGCCAGTGCTACCACCCCAGACCTAGATAAGTGAACCCCATCCCTGGCATACATGTCATTTCTGCCATAGAAAAGGTCCCAGTTGTCAATGAATGTTACTGCATTTTCCTTACAGTATTTGTCCAGCCAGCAATTGACACCAATTGCCCTGGACAACCATTCATTTCCAAAATACCACATATGGCAAAATACCACATATGACAGGGTTCCCACCCTTACTCCTAATTATTTCTATTGCTGACCTATACCTGCTAATCAGGTCTTCACTCCTACGTCTGCCAACATCGTTGCCTCCAGCACTGAGACAGATAATAGGATTGCTCCCATTACCTCTCATGATGTCATCCAGACAGCTAACAATATCCTCCATCCCAGCCCCAGGAAAGCAAACTCTCTGTCTCCTACAACTGTCCTTCAAGCAGAACGCCCTATCCATATACCTAACTTGGCTATCCCCAACATCAATATTCTTACCTTCCTTGGTGTCGTTCGTCGTGATGTTCCCAGTAGTCAACTCACATTCGTCGGGTAGCACTGAAAATGTATTAGATGTTTCCACAACAGTTTCCACGGCAGTCTCTTTCTTCATCGTTTCTACCTTTCCATTCGTCTTCTTGATCGTCAACTTCGTTCCCTGCTGTCCAGCCACTGACCAGTTTCCCTTCTTGACCTGAGGACTCAAAACAGGAGGACTACTACGAATCTTCTTTCTTGTTTTCCTCGGTCAGTCGCCGAATCTCTACCTTCACCAACCTCAATTCTTTCTTAAGCTGTTGGTAAAGTTGCTCAATGGAGGGCATCTTGCTTCAATTCGTAGAGAGCGCACAAACAGGTCTTCACAGAGCTAAGTACACGTCAACACTGAGCTAAGTACACGTCAACACTGAGCTAAGTACACATCAACACTCAAGCTAAGTACACGTCAACACTGAGCTAAGTACACGTCAACAAGCAAACTACATCCCCCACCCATTTATTTGCAGGGTGAAAGCATTAGCTACGTTAAAACTTAGATATCTTGGTGTAGATGTACCCTTTAGCAAATCCACTATACCACAACTAAATAAGAAATGCAAAGCTAGGCTAAATGCTCTTAAAGCTGTTGCTGGCTACAACCCCAACTATGGTGCTAATGTGGGAATCGTGAGAATGATGTACATAGCCTGTGTTAGGTCCTTAATTGATTATGCTGCTCCCATGTTTATATTAGCTAGAGAAAGTTCTCTCCGACCCTTTGAGAGAATGCAAAATGAAGCTCTCAGAATTATTCTTGGTTGTCCCAAATCTACAAAGGTTCTTAATAAGAACATAAGAACATAAGAAAGGAGGATCACTGCAGCAGGCCTGTTGGCCCATACTAGGCAGGTCCTTTACAATCCATCCCACTAACAAAACATTTGCCCAACCTAATTTTCAATGCTACCCAAGAAATAAGCTCTGATAACTCTATCCACTCATTTGCAAGTCCCACTCAAATCCAACCCCTCTCACTCATATATTCATCCAACCTAAATTTGAAACTACCCAAAGTCCTAGACTCATTAACCCAACTAGGTAGACAGTTCCACTCGTCAACTACCCTATTTCCAAACCAATACTTTCCTATGTCCTTTCTAAATCTAAACCTGTCTAATTTAAATCCATTACTGCGGGTTCTTTTGGAGAGATATCCTCAAGACCTTATTAATATCTCATTTATTAATACCCATCTTCCATTTATACACTTCGATCATGTCTCCCCTCATTCTTCGTCTAACAAGTGAATGTAATTTAAGAGTCTTCAATCTTTCTTCATAATGAAGATTTCTATGCTATGTATTAATTTAGTCATTCTACGCTGAATGTTTTCTAACGAATTTATGTCCATTCTGTAATATGGACACCAGAACTGAGCTGCATAATCTAGATGAGGCCTTACTAATGATGTATAAAGCTGCAGTATAACCTCTGGACTTTTGTTGCGTACACTTCTTGATATAAATCCCAATAATCTATTTGTCTTATTATGTACGCTTAGGCACTGCTGTCTTGGTTTAAGGTTGCTGCTCACCATAACCCCCAAGTCCTTCTCACAATCTGTATGGCTAAGTTCTGCATTATTTAACTTATAAGTGCTAGGGTTATGGACACTCCTGATCTTCAGACCCTTGCATTTATCTACATAGAACTGCATCTGCCACTTTTCTGACCAAGAATAGAGATTGTCTAAATCCTCCTGAAGTTCCCTAACATCTACGTTTGAATCAATTATCCTACCTATCTTTGTGTCATCGGCGAATTTGCTCATATCACTAGTAATAACCTCATCAAGGTCATTGATATATATTATAAACAACAACGGGCCTAAGACTGATCCCTGTGGTACGCCACTTGTTACAGATCCCCACTCGGATTTAACCCCATTTATGGACACTGCTTCCTGTCTGTGAGCCATGACTCGATCCACGAGGGCACTTTTCCCCCAATGCCACGTTCTTTAACAGTCTTTGATGTGGAACTCTATCAAAAGCCTTACTAAAATCTAAGTAAATAGTATCAAATTCTTTATCGTGGTCAACAGCCTCAAAAGCTTTACTGAAGAAAGTTAATAAATTAATTAGACAAGAACGGCCTCTCGTGAATCCATGCCGAGTATCATTAATCAGATTATGCTTATCCAGATGGCTTATTATAATCTCAGCTATAATTGACTCTAGCAATTTGCCTACAATTGAGATCAGGCTTCTTGGGCGGTAATTTGACAGTAATGACTTATCCCTTGATTTAAAAATAGGAATTACATTAGCCATCTTCCACATATCAGACACTCTACCTGTTTGAAGAGATAAATTAAAAATATTAGTTAATGGTTCACAGAGTTCCATTTTGCATTCCTTAAGAACCCTTGAAAAAAGCTCATCAGGTCCCGACGACTTATTTTGTTTCAGTCGATCTATTCGTTTCACAACCATTTCACTAGTGACTGTGATGTTACATAATTTATCTTCTTCAGGCCCACTATAAAAATTAATTACTGGGATATTGTTAGTGTCTTCCTGTGTAAAAACCGAGAGAAAATAATTATTTAAAATTGAGCACATTTCATTCTCTTTGTCAGTAAGATGCCCATAGTTATTTTTAAGGGGACCTATCTTATCTCTAACTTTTGTTCTATACACCTGGAAAAGACTCTTTGGGTTAGTTTTCGAATCCCTGGCAACTTTAATTTCATAGTCCCGTTTAGCTTTTCTTATCCCCTTTTTTAACGTCCCTCTTAATGTCAATATACTGATTCATAAGATGACTTACCTCTTTTGATAAGCCTATAAATTCCTTTCTTATGCTCTAAAAGATATTTGAGCCTATTATTCATCCATTTTGGATCACATCTGCTTGATCTAATTTCTTTATACGGGATAAATGTTCTTTGGGCAGCATGTATAGTGTTCAGAAAACTGTCATATTGATAGCTCTCTTCGTTACCCCAGTCAACAGATGATAAGTGTTCTCTAAGCCCATCGTAATCTGCTAAGCGAAAATCTGGAACTGTTACTGAGTTATCCCTACTATCATACTTCCATTCATTGCTAAATGTAATTGATTTGTGGTCGCTAGCACCAAGTACCTCTGAAATTTCTAAATTATTAACAAGGGATTCATTGTTTGCCAGAACTAAGTCAAGCAGGTTATTTTCCCTTGTAGGCTCTATCACAAACTGCTTCGAAAAACAATCCTGAACTACTTCTAAGAAGTCGTTTGATTCTAAATTCCCAGTCAAGAAATTCCAATCAATATGACTAAAGTTAAAGTCTCCTAGAATTACTGCATTATCGTGTCTTGTGGCCTTAACAATTTCCTCCCATAGTAGTCTCCCTTGGTCCCTATCTAAGTTTGGGGGACGGTATATTACACCTAAAATAAATTTTTCATGTCCCTCTGAAAATTCTATCCAAACAGACTCAGCATGGGTTTCAGACTTTATACCTGTTTTTATGCAACAGTTCAAATGATCTCGGATATACAGTACCACCCCGCCCCCCTTCCCGATACTTCTGTCTACTTGGAACAATTTAAAACCCTGTTTGTGACATTCAGCAGGCATATCCCGATTTTTCATATTGAACCACGTCTCAGTTAAGGCAAATACATCAATGTTACCTGCACTAGCAACTAGTCTCGACTCGTCCATCTTATTCCAAGCACTACGACTGTTTGTGTAATATATATTTAAGGACCCTCCCTTCTCTTTTTTCTTCCTGCTGATTTCTGTTTCTCCACTTTGCCTGTTACTCTCCTTATCAACTAATGCCATTGGATTTCCTATGTTTATCAATAACTCTTCCTCATTCTGTCTATAACTGGTTTCCTTAAAACTCACACTATCGCTACACTCAGAATTCATTGATTTTCTACGAAAACCCATACCACTATTTATTTCTAGTTTAAAGACCTAACTGCTCCCTCAACTGCGTTGGCCAGTGCTCCCACCCCAAACCTAGATAAGTGAACCCCATCCCTGGCATACATGTCATTTCTGCCATAGAAGAGGTCCCAGTTGTCAATGAATGTTACTGCATTTTCCTTGCAGTATTTGTCCAGCCAACAATTGACACCAATTTCCCTGGACAACCATTCATTTCCAACTCCTCTCCTTGGCAAAATACCACATATGACAGGTTTCCCACCCTTCCTCCTAATTATCTCTATTGCCGACCTATACCTGCTAATCAGGTCCTCACTCCTATGTCTGCCAACATCGTTGCCTCCAGCATTGAGACAGATAATAGGATTGCTCCCATTACCTCTCATGATGTCATCCAGACTGCTAACAGTATCCTTCATCCCAGCCCCAGGAAAACACTCTCTGCCTCCTACTCCTATCCTTCAAGCAGAATGCCCTATCCATGTACCTAATCTGGCTATCCCCAACAACAACAATGTTTTTACCTTCCTTGGCATCGTCCGTCATGATGCTCCCAGTAGTCGACTCACATTTGTCAGGTAGCATTAAATCTTCACTTGTGGAATTCGTCAAGACGTTCTCGATGGTTTTCGTTGGGGTTTCTAGGGATGTCTCACTCATGTCAGCCAATGCTTCCTTGGTGCTCGTTGTGACATTCCCAGTAGAACACCCACATTCGTCAGGTAGCACCGAAAATGGGTTGGAAGTTTCCAGAGTAGTCTTCTGGGTCCTCGTTGTTTCTGCCTCTCCAACAGTCTTCTTGATCCTCAGTGTGGAAAATTACATTTACCTAGATGTAACTCATAAGATACATACCAGTAAATGGTAACAAAGATGATTATTATTTATCAAAGTTACATAGACAAGTAGGAATTTTGGGACACCTAGGTCACAAAAAATGTCCCCCTTCGATACCTACAACTGTCATATCCACAAGTTGCTCTAGACCTATATTAATTGTAAATGAAATATACATCACCAAGAATTATGGTAAAATTTAATATAAACATGTGGACTGTATATTCAAATTAATAAATGATTACATATACACATTTATATAACAGAAGGAGAATTTATAATCATAACACTCACCAATTTGTCTGGAGATTACTGTGTATCATACTCAAAAACCCCCTGTCTACATTTATGAAAAAATTACTGGCCAGAACTAAACATAAACATAGACAGCTTATCTGAGGTTCCTGGAGCTGTTCTCCCTATCTGCTTAATGCTCAAGTTATGCAGGACTGCACATTCAACAATTTTGGCTCCTATTTGAGAGGTTTTAAGCCCAATATAACCCCTAGAGCAATGAAAATTAAGCACATTACATTAGCGTGCCTGTATCATATTAAAAAACAATGGTGACTCTGGTTCCAACAATGCTTCTCTCCCTTGCTGATTCCATTTTTCATTTACAAATTAATTTTTATTAAATACAATGTACTACACTAATTTTCATAAAAAATACGCTGGATTTTTTCGGAAAATACATTATTTTCCACACTGCGGCCGGCTGGAGCTCATTGCTAAATGACTCAAATTACTCCTTCCTTTAGGAGACGATTCCAGCCGGTTCTGGCTTGAGTGGCTATTTTCCTAGTAGGTCTTACTACAGTTTCATCTTCCTGCATCACTTTGTCAGCGTTATCTTCAATACCACTCATGTCACTTTCCCTTATATTTTCATTTATGTTTGACTGAATACCATTTAATTCCAAGGGAATCAATTTATTAATTGTGCATAAACTTTCCTGGCCACAACACAACACTTTGACATTCCGGACAACACCTTGTGCATCTGGGTACAATGTCAATACTTTGCCCAGAGGCCACAATGTTCGATGTTGTTCAGTATCAATTAACACAATGTCACCTGGTTGAATGTTCTGTCGATTTACTGCCTCAGTCGCACCATAAAAGTGTTCACATAGTGTAAGAAGATATTCCTTATGCCACACATTAGACCAATGATCAATTACTTTATTTAACATTTTAAATTTATCACACAACACTGCCACATCATTGTAATCTTCATCGCTTTCTTCAGGATTATCTCTATAGACAGGGGCAGCTTCCAATTTCCTTCCACACATTAGGTGAGAAGGTGTTAATACATCTGTATCAGGTGTATCACTCATGTACGAGAGAGGCCTATTATTTATACGATTCTCCACCTCCACTAACACTGCACGGAATTCTTCCAAATTAATTCTCTTCCAGTGTAGTACTTTACAGAGACACCTCTTCACTGTGCCTATGAGTCTTTCGTACAGCCCCTCCTGCCAAGGGGCTCCAGGTACACCCTCGTTGGGTTAACAGAGATCGAACCTCGTTACTATTATTTAATTCTATCAAGTGTTGAGCACCTGCTACAAAATTTGTGGCATTATCCGAAATCATCAATCTCAGATAGGATCTCCTAGCTGCAAATTTTCGAAACAGCTGTATAAACTGTTCTGCAGAGAAGTCCTGAGCCACTTCTAAATGAACTGCCCTAGTAGCAGTAAAAGTGAACAAGCATACCTACACTTTCAGTGGAACACCATCTGAAGTACCTGTTAAAATGATTGGACCACTATAGTCTACACCTGTTACATCAAATGGTCTCACTAATAGTACACACTCCTTTGGCAATGGTGGAGGACCTGGGTAAATATAGGATCTGGCATCCACACGGCGACATAATACACAAGATTTAATCACCCTTTTTACACTTTGCCGTCCTTGTGGAAACCAGGTTTCCCTAATACAATTTAAGGTATCTTGTATCCCACCATGCATTACATTTTTATGGGCATTTAAAACAATTAAATTTGTTAGATGATGAATTTTGGGCAGTAAGATAGGGTGTTTAGCATAATCACCCAATTCAGCATTTTGTAACCTACCTCTGCACCTAATTACATTGTTCTCTAAATACAGCCCCAATTTCTCTATTAAGGAACCTTTCACAATTTTTCTTTCCATCATCAATTTAATCTCATTTCCATAGATTTCTTCCTGTACCCTCTTTATCCAGTATTCAAGAGGATGTGAAAACTTATATGAGATATTCATCTTGTATAAGTTTTGATTAGTTTGGGTAAAGAAGAATACCTATTTATATCAATGGCTAAGGAAGGACAAACTATTGGAGCGGTGGTCACAGTAATTTCAACAGGAGCAATATACGCCTTTTGTACAGGCCAATTAGCTTTATTTACCAACCAGCTCGGTCCTTTAAACCATGATACAGCATTTACGAATTTAGCATAAGGTAAACCTCGAGACAAGAAATCAGCTGGATTCTCCTCATTATACTATTATACTTCTCTTGCATCTGATTAATTTCAGTGACTCTGTTTTGTACGTACACAATTTTACTGTTTCCATTACGAATCCATTGTAAGGATACCTCATTATCAGACCAAATTACAGTGTTGCTAATATTTATCTCCTGCAACATATTTCTTATATAATTAGCTAATTTGACACCTACATCAATGGCTGTTAATTCCAACTGAGGTAAGGTAAGTGATTTAATTGGAGACACTTTAGCCTTAGACATAAGAGAAATAACACTATTACATTGAAGGTAAGCAACTGCTCCATATGCCAATTTTGAAGCATCACAAAAAATGTGGAGTATAATTTTCCCATCTGGATTAGCCACCTGGCGTGGGAACTCCAACATTGAAATTTTTTTATAATCACCAGTTAATTCATCCCACCTGTTAATGAATTCCTCAGGCAGAGTTTCATCCCAAGCACATTTAAGCTTCCATGCTTCTTGTATTAATAATTTCCCTCTTATAGTAAGGGGTGACACTAAGCCTAGTGGATCAAAACATTTGGAAACTTCAGCAAGCAAGATTCTCTTAGTTAATTTAATGGGCATACTGTAATTATTAGGTTTTAACATTAACAAATCTCTATCAGTATCCCAAGTTAATCCCAATACATTACTGCATTTTGGTACTTCATGTCCAGGGTAATCTTTACTTATTTTGTCCTTTAATTTTGACGAATTACTATTCCATTCCCTCAGAGTCATATTTGCACTTTGCATTATTTTATTAGCCTCTCCATAAGTCATTAACAGTTCCTCTTCAGTTGATGTCACACCCAGGAAATTGTCCACATAAAATTGTTTGCTCATTACTTTACTCAGTGGACTTCCCGTACATTTAAGGTGTGCATTTATCATCGCTTGAAGTAGGAACGGACTGGATGTAGCACCAAATAATACGCTCCTAAAACGAAAGGTTTTCAGAGGTTTAAGTGGGCCACTAGGATTCTCAGGCCATAAGAAGTGGGTACATCCCCGATCAGCCTCTTGTAAACCCACTCTTAGGAAAGCTTTACTTATGTCAGCCGTAAAGACATAATTCTTTACCCTGAAATTTAATAAGATATCTTCTAATTTTTCCGTCAATGACGGACCTGTCATCAAACAGTCATTTAAACTAGGTACATTTTTGTTACTCTTGGCACTACAATTAAACACAATCCTCAGAGGAGTGGTCTTAGAATCCTTCTTCACTGTGGAAATTATTTAATTTCCGAAGCTATAGTGCCTAATAAGTGTTTAATGTGTTGATTTGGGTCAAAATGTATTTGTATTTTGAATGGAACCAACTGGGTTCCTGCTGCGCCTGCGCAGATGTGCGGGGGGGGGTTGGGGGTCGAGCTGGGGCACGAGGTGGTGGCAGTGTTTTGAATGGGTGAGGAGGCTGTGAAAACCGGGGATGAGGAAACGGGCGTTCACGGCGGCCTAAGGATTAATATAGGCCTCAATTCATAATAGGAAGTGTCGTGACTGTCCCTAGTGAAGAGTGAGGGAACGTGATTTACGGGACCACCGTAAAGAGGTGGTAAAATTAGTGAATAATGGTTCGACCGGGTGTGACTGGTGTGCGGCCATGGTATGTGTCCAGGGGAAATACCCGTGAGTTAATCCTTACTCATCGGCCTCAGATCTTAATGGAGTGACCTCTAATGTGTATAATGATTATGAGACGTTAAATCGTCTTGTGAATGGTAATGTAATCAGTGATAATAACATTAAGTTAAGAGAATGCGGGATGTGAAATAGATCACCCTGCTCCGAGTGAACGCGTGATTATCGTATCGAGGATAGTGAAGTTTTATGGTATCACGACTTCTAAACTGGGACAAACCAACGGATACCTCGTCCTGCTGGAATAAGAACCGTGTCGGTGTGGCGGGACGTCGAAATGAGATGGTGAATGGAGGAAATAAGGAGCATCAATCACCCCCAGTTAAGTAACCCTTCTAGTTATAACAGACTGATACTGGCCAGTTAGGTATGTTTTAATTGGATAGGTTAAGGGTGATCCAGCCACATCAAGTGACCACCAGGGAATATCTGGTAAGTGGTGGGATTATGTACAAATGTTTTTCCTTGATGGATGTATCCATGTGTATCCTACCCCCCCCCTTCATTCAGTTAAACTAATATAATCTATACAGTCCACAATTAATTAATAGCGCCGTGCTTGAGGGTGCTACCCAATTTATACTGGTCTCGGATATTATTATTATTATAATCAAAAAGAAGCGCTAAGCCACAAGGGCTATACAGCGCTGCAGGATAGGGAAGGAAGCGAGGGTATTGGATGGCAGAAGGGAGGGGGGATGATCAGCAGGTTACAGAAAACAGCAGGGCAGGGGATAGTACAGGGGTAGAGGGTAGCAAGAGATTGAAGTAGAAAGGGCTGAAGGCATCAGAATTTGTGAAGTAAGTCAGTTGTTGTCAAAAAGTCAATGAGAGAGTCCGGATGAAAGGTGGGTCCATCAGCGAGAAGGGAAGGTAAAGAGAGAGCAGCGGAGCGAAGGCGATGACAGAGGTAAATTCTGCGTGCTCGTTGATAAAGTGGGTAGTCCAACAGAATGTGGCTGACTGATAATGGAGCTTGGCAATTCTCACAGAGAGGAGCAAGACGCCTCTCCATGAGATATCCATGAGTAAGGCGAGTATGGCCAATGCGAAGACGGGAGAGAGTAGTCTCCCAACCTTGACACTGGTGATAAGAAGACGGCCAGTAACCTATACTTGGTTTAATAGATTGAAGTTTGTTGCCGAGCATAGTAGACCAACGTTGTTGCCAACGGGTGTGAAGGTGGGAAGATATTGCAGCAAAATAGTCCGTAAATGGAATACCTCTATAAGAAACTGGTAGGTCATGTACTGCTGACCGCGCAGCAGTGTCTGCCTGTTCATTGCCCTGTACGTCAACATGACCAGGGACCCAACAAAAAACAATATCTTTATGCTTGGTAAAGATGCGGCGTAGCCAAAGTTGGATACGGAGGACTAAGAGGTGAGGTGTATCAAATTTTTGTATAGCCTGTAAAGCACTAAGGGAGTCTGAGACAACCACAAATGATGACACAGGCATAGATGCAATACGGATAAGTGCTGTAAGGACGGCATATAATTCAGCAGTAAAAATACTAGCCAAAGATAGTAAATGCCCTTGTACGACGCTGTCCGGAAACACTGCTGCGAATCCTACGCCATCAGAAGACTTAGAGCCATCTGTGTACACAGCAATGGCATGAGAATGAGAGTGAAAGTGGTCAAGAAAAAGAGAGCGGGAAGCGACCGTAGACAGTTGGGCTTTCGAGCAAGGGAGGGAGAAAGAACAGACTCGAACAGCTGGAACTTCCCAGGGGGATAGGGAAAAGTGAGATGCTACATGTACATAGAAAGGTGGTAGTTGAAGAGAAGACAAGAGCAAATGAAGGCGAAGAGAGAAGGGATGGAGTAAACAGGGGCGGCGAACAAATAAAGAATGTCTACTAATATCAGTGACCATTCTATAAATGGAAGGATTGAGGAGATCATGAGAGCGCACATAGTAGCGTAGGCAATGGGCATCACGGCGATCGGATAAGGATGGAACGTTCACTTCTGCATAGAGGCTCTCGACAGGGGAAGAGCGAAAAGCACCAAGGCAGAAACGTAATCCTTGGTGATGAATGGGGTTAAGGCTAGAGAGAGTAGCAGGAGATGCCGCTGAATAGATCTGGTCACCATAATCAAGTTTCGATAAAATAAGGATGGAATGTAGGCGAAGGAGGGTTCGACGATCAGCTCCCCATGAAAGATGAGCAAGGGTTTTAAGAAGGTTCAGCCGGCTGTGACAAGTTGCCTTCAGAGAGGTAATGTGAGGTTTCCAGGATAACCTACGATCAAAGAGGAGGCCCAGAAACTTGACTGTATCACGTTCAGGGATACGGGAGCCATAGAGGTACAAAGGATGATCGGAGATGACAGAGCTTCTAGTGAAAGTAATTTGGTGGGTTTTAGTGCTGGAAAATTTAAACCCACGTGTGGTGGCCCAATTGGAAACACGGTCGACTGCATGTTGGAGAGAAACTGTAATGAGGTGACAGTCAGCGCCTGCACAGGCAATAGCGAAGTCATCAACATAGAGTGATGACCAAATATTTGATGGAAGACTAGAGGCCAAATCATTAATAGCAAGGAGAAAAAGTGTTGTGCTCAGAACACATCCCTGGGGGACACCTTCAGCTTGGATAAAGTCCGGGGAGAGCACATTATTAACCCGAACACGGAAATGCCTGTCAGTTAAAAAGTTCTTAAGGAAGGATGGTAGATTGCCTCGAAGACCTAAGGAGTGGGCTTGGGCTAAAATATTATACTTCCAAGTTGTGTCATATGCCTTCTCAAGGTCAAAAAATATGGCAATAACTGAGTGGTTATTCGCAAAGGCATTACGAACATACGTATCCAAGCGTAGTAAGGGGTCTATGGTAGAACGTCCCTTACGAAAGCCATATTGACGAGTGGAGAGACTGTTGTGTGTCTCTAAATACCACACTAAACGTCTATTTACTAGGCGTTCCATTACTTTGCAAACTGCACTGGTAAGAGCAATGGGACGATAGTGGGAGGTTTCATGTCCCGTAGTGCCTGTTTGCGGAAAGGGAGAACAATGGCGGATTTCCACAGCTGTGGAAGAACTCCTTGTGACCAAATAAGATTGTAAAGGCGTAATAGGACTGCAAGGGCTGACTGATGTAAATGTTGTAGCATACGAATATGAATGTTGTCGGGCCCAGCTGCCGATGATCGACAAGCTGAGAGTGTTGCCTCCAGTTCTTGAAGTGTAAAAGGCACATTATACTGTTCTTCTCTGAGAGAAGAAAAGTCCAAGGGTGCTAACTCTCTGGCAGACTTTGAGGAAAGAAATGAGGGGCATAGATGGAGTCCCTGAGAAATACGGACCAGATGATTGCCAATTTCATTGGCAACATCTAGTGGGTTTGCTATATCAACACCGGCAACCCGCAGAACAGGAGCCGGGTCAGGAGAATATTTACCAATCAGTTTTCGTACTTTTTTCCAGACTGCACTCATAGAGGAAGCAGAGGTGATGGTGGAGACATAATCTCACCAGCAAGTGCGTTTAGCATCACGGATGACACGGTGAGCGATCGCACACTTCTGTTTAAAATCAAGGAGTCTCTCTGTGGTTCTATTGTACCGGTACCTGCCCCATGCAGCGCATTTCAAACGTACTGCACGAGCACAAGCAGGAGACCACCAAGGCACACATTTCAGAGAATGCCTGCCCGAAGTTTGGGGTATAGAATGAGAAGCTGCGGTGAAAACGGAGGATGAGAAGAGGTGTAAAAGCTCATCAATGGAGGACGAAGAAGGAACCTCTTTAAAAACAGTTAGGTGTGAGTAAAGGTTCCAATTTGCCCGATTAAATTGCCAGCGTGGGGTGCGAAGAGGTGGCGAATATGAAGGGAAAGTAAGAATGATTGGGAAATGATCACTGTCATGTAAGTCCGGGAGAACAGACCAAGTGAAGTCTAATGCGGCGGAGGAAGAGCAGACTGAGAGATCGATGCAAGAGAGAGTATGAGTCCGAGGATCAAAATGGGTGTGAGTACCTGTATTTAAAACATGGAGGGGGTGGGTGGCAAGAAAAGCCTCTAACTGAATTCCATGGGAATCACAGTGAGACCCCCCCAGAGGAAATGGTGGGCATTAAAAATCACCAAGTAACAGAATCGGTGGGGGTAATGACGAAACAAGGAAGGCAATATCCGGAATAGATAATGCCCGAGAAGGAGAGAGATATAAAGAACAGAGCGTATACCACCTATGTAAGTGGATACGGGCTGCTGTGTAATGCAGCGAAGTATGAACAAATAGCTGATGGTACGGAATATCAGTGTGTAGAAGAAGGGCACTTTCATTAAAGGTCCCATCAGGAAAAGGATCTGAAGAATACAATAAATTATAGCCTGAGATGTGAGAAATAACAGCAGAGTGTAATTTTGGTTCCTGTAAGCAAACACCAACAGGGGCAAACTGGGAGAGTAACATCTGAAGCTCACCCCGATTACCCCTGAGGCCACGTATATTCCACTGTAAATAGGCCATGATTGGCAATGATAAAGATACTTGAAATCCGCAGGTAAGGGTTCCTACAGACTAGAGGGGTTAGAAAAGTCCACATGCAGAGGCAGTGGAAAACGTTCAAGCAGCGAAGGAACGGTGCGCTGTGAAGAAAGGAGTTGCGCAGATGGAGCAGAGGAGGGAGAAAGAGTGGAAAGTGGATCAGTGTCCATTGATGGTTTGGTCTCTGCAATATATTCAGAGATTGCTTCAAGTGTTTCGGAATTCAGAGACGTCGTATGGGAGACAATATTGGAAATGGTAGGGGGAGGATGAGTAAAGATTGGAACTGTATTGGACTGTACCAAGGTAGGGGGGGTCGAAAGGGTGGAGGGAACTGGAGAAGCGTGGCAGGGGACAGAAGAGGCAGAAACCTGGGAGGTGGCAGAAGAGGAAGAAACTTGGGAGGGAACAGGGGAGGAAGGTACAGTACGAGGAGGAGGGTGAACCTCTACACTTGTAACTGAGCCAGTGAGAGGGGAAGAACCAGGGACAGAGACAGGGAGGGTAAAATGAGGAGGTGGAAGATGGGTAGGAGGTGTTAACGGACCTTTCTTTGACTTTTGAGAAGTAGAGGGATGATTGGGAGGAGGTGTCGTATGAGGTCTCGTCGATACTGAGGCTTGTGAGAGAGAACTCGAAGAAGCGAGATTAGACTGAGGCGTTGAAGTAGGGACGTCTGAGCCGAGGACAGCAAAAGGATTAGATACAGGAGTGACTATGGGAGAGGTAACCACAGAGGTGGGTGTAGAAGATGGGATACCAGAAGTGGGGGGAGGTTTTGAAACACGGGAATAAGAAACACATGGGAGTCTCCCTTGGAGGCGGAGATGAGAAACTGCCATGGCATAAGGGAGACCTTCTGTCTCTTTGAGGTAACGGATTTCCCGCTCGTTTAAATAGACTTGACAACGGCGAGAGTACGAAGGGTGAGCCTCATGACAGTTAAGGCAAGAGGGAGATCGATTGCAAGACGTATTAGAATGGTCATCGGCACCACAGACTGGGCATTCGGCGATAGATCTGCAGTATTTCGCTGGATGGCCAAATCGCCAACAATTTCTACACTGTTGTGGTGTAGGGATCACCTTTCGAACTTGTAACCGATGTCCTGCTATATAAACTGAGGATGGGTGTTCTCAGCTGTCAAAAGTTAAACGAGCCACATTGCTAGGGTATCGTCTCCGCCCGAGGGCAGGAAGAACATAAGTGTCTACCTTGAGGATTGGGAGATCTTGGAGTTCCAGCTGTTCAAGAATGTCAGTGCCACATGTCTGGAAATTTTGTTGAACTATGGTATGGGGCAGAATGATGGTACCACTACAAGAATTGAGGGAATGATGTTTTTCAAGAGTGACAGGAACAGTATCGATATGGGAAAGACGAGAGAGCTCATGAGCCTGGGTAGCATTCTGTACGGTAATGATGCGCGTACCGCTCTTAAGAGCATGAAAAGAAATATCTTTACCAACATGGCGTAGGAGTGCCTTGCCAATACTATGGTCAGAAAGATAGGCAGTAGAGGAAGTCGGTCATAAAGTGAAGAATTTAGTCCATTGTTCAGTCTGAAACTGAGCGTGGAAAGGTAGTGAAGGACGTGTGGATCGTTTCTGAGAAGAACGAGTAGGTGGAGAAGTATCATCAGCAGGTAATTGTCGTTGGCGTTTAGGCGTGGGACCAGAGTTGGTCCGATGTGGAATGGGTCGGTGATTTGAAAATTGCCGCACCGTAGAGGGAGAGGCCGGAAGCATAGTCAGAGGAGAGCGAAGGTACGATAAATCGAAGGAGTCAGTTGAGGCCTCAGTACCTGAAGCGGGTGAGGAAACAGCACCGGCAATAGGTACAGAGGCATGAGGAGTGTCTGAAGAGTGGTCCAAAGATGAGGCGGGGTCAGAACGGGGTGCGGTATCAAGAAGGGGCCCGGGGGTAGTAGGTTCATGGACTAGGGCTGCCATGGTTAGGTTACTTCTTTCTTTTTGTTTTTAAGAAAAAAAAAGAAAGAAGAAAAGAAAATAAAAATAAAAAAAAGAATAAAAAAAGGGGGGACCGGGGAGGGATAGTTCCTAGGAGGAATGAAAGGGCCAGAAATCTCCCTCCACGCCCAAGAGGACCTCAGCACCGCAAGTAGCGCAGATGCCGCATGGAACCCGTGCCATACCCTACCCATCATGCTAGTAAACTAACAATCCGGGATAGCAACCTCACATCTGCCGAGCTACCTCGGTGGACAAAAGAGAGGGCGGCCGGATATCCACCACAAAGCATACCTCCTTTGGCCACCACCCCCGGAATCCGAAAGGTGGCTTCCAGAGATACACCCGTCGCCCGAAAGACACCCAAAGCTACTCCAAGATACCGGAGAGGGATCGGGACATCCCCAGGCGATCCAGATTCCACGGCAAACTACGCCACCGCCAAGAACCTCAACGGAATGGGATAGACCCTGGTATCCTTTCCCCTACCTAGGAACTAGCGCGCCTGTGGGAGAAATCCCAAAGGCCAAAAAGAGGAAGGGCAAAAGGGAGGGGTGGGGAGGAGGAGGAGGAAAGGAAAAAGGGGAGGATGGGGAGGATGGGATAGGGGAGGGGAGATTGGGGGGTAATTAGGTTTGGTCTGAGGAAGAAGACCGACAGGTCTAATTCCTCAGACCAAGAGCCTCTTCACCACACCAAGGAGCCCCCCTTGAAGAGGTGGTCTCGGATAGATGTGGACAAGATTGTGAGGGTCGAGGGGCCACCTGTAGTGACCAGAGGTGGTTAAGTTTTCTCACATGTCTACACGGGGTGACTACAGTAAACAATATGGTTGTCTCCCAATGAGATTACTTGTATGTATATAATGTTGAGGTACATACAGGTAAGCACCCTATAAAATTTTCCACATTCACTCCGTGATGTGGCAAATAGTGACCATAAATTTTGGCTTGCTCAGAAGGTACCTCTTCTATAAATTTATTAATTAATTGTTCAGTAATTATATCATTATAGGCAGTCAACAATTCTGGTGTCTTACTCAGTTCGCGGAGCTGAGCCTTTAATTGTCCATATGCCATTCTGTAATTAGTGGGCAATTCTGGATGGTTCAGTCTCCACGGAAGTCTTACCCAGTATTGTCCAGATTCAAATTTTACATCTCTCAGGTATTATTCCTGAGTAAAGGAATCGTCTGGACTTTCTTCATTTAGATTTATTCTAATGCTGTCTAATTCCCACAATTTATGCACTGGCTCAAAACCATCCTCTATGGAAGAATTATACTGGGGCACGATTTCATGAGTAAGCCACACAGTTATAGTATTTATAGTTTCCTCTAGTCATGTATTATTATTACAAGGAATTCTGTCATACATTACATGCATCTCCTGCAGTCTTTAAAAGGGTGACACCACATTTCTTTACCATACCTTTTACAAAGGAGGCATGATAGTCACTACCTATCAAAATATATATTGGGCCTACAGAATCATCATTTACACCAGAAGGTGCTAAATTTACATTATGTGAAAGTCTTTCTGTAGCTTTACTAAGCCCTACTGTAGATATTTTCTCTGGAAGTCTATCTACAATTACTGCATTAACACTTTTTTTTTCTCATTGCCTAACCTGACAGTTACATAAACAGTGTCATACAATTGAGCCCTTTTATCTGAGAGAAAACAAGATAATTTTAGAGTTGTAGGATCTCCCATCTGTACTTTCATCCCATCAAGACATTTACGTTTTATGAAAGTACGCTGTGATCCCTGGTCTAATAATGCAGTTACATTTTTTGATTTATGCCTTTTATCATCAATTTTTACCTGTAACACAGGTAAGGTTACTTCAGCAAAACCATCATTATTAACATTAGCAGCAATTTTTACATTAGCCACTGTTGTGTCAGGATTGTCAACATTATCATTATTATCAACATTATCATATAGACCCTTACACATAACTATATGGTGTCTTCCTTTGTGACATTGATAACAGTTGTTTAATTTGGCATGACAATCCTTTACATTGTGATTACCTAAACATCTGATACATCTGTCAAGTTCCTCCAATCTTTCAACTTTATCATTCCATGAATTGTATGCATTGCAATTCTTAGAAAATTGAGTACCCTTGCAGAAGAGACAATCTCTCTTTTCTTTGACTGGTTTCTTATTAACTGGGCTACTCTTAGAAGGGTACTTATTCTTCTTACCTAGTGGAGAATCATTATTTCTGATTCCTGCTACTTGATATGCACCTATGCAACTCTTTCTAGGAAATGAATTTTGATTATTAACATTGGGATAATTTTTTCCCTTTTGAAACTTGACAGATACCTCAGAGTTATTAAGTGTTGCATCTTTAAAATGAATTGGTTGGCTGGTCTGCAACTGCACAATTAATTCTTGTAGACCTAGTCTTATTTCCTCCAGATCAAAATAACCTTTGTGATACTTGTTCAAGAACCATTCAAGTGTTTTACAGCTTAATTTATTCTGTATAATGGCACTCAGTAACCAGTCTGATTCCTTCAGATTATATTTATTACTTAAAGTTTTGAGAGTGCTCTCCAGTTTAACTCTAAACTATTGTAAACCTTTGTAAGTGTGATCTGGAGTTTTTAAATTAACAATGACAGTCACTAGATCCAACCTACTTTGTTCTATATTACCATAAGTGACTTTCAACAAGTCAACTGCTTCCTTGTAAGAATCATCTACATTGGGAAAGGCTTGTATGAGTATGTGAGCATCTCGTCTTATCTGCCCTTTGAGGTAAAATAATTTAGTTACACATGCTAGGTCACTCCTATCATGCACAGCTGCTTTAAAAATTGACCAAAACTCCTCCCAATTTTCTACAGGATTAAATGCAGGTAAACAGAATTCTGGGAGTTTTGGCAAAGACATCTTATTTGCTGAAACAGATTGATTAACTGCCTGACTTACACATTTTAATTTATTCAAGGCCTGACTTTTACAAGAAAATCTTTTCCTCTAATTAATAATACTGGTTAATCATAAGATTTATATCTGTCTCATCTACACAGTTTACTAACAAATCTCCTTCATATTTGTTATAATATAATTTGTATGAATCATATCTATTCCCCAAAGCATCTAAATACAATTTTAAATCATCGGTATTCAGTTTTTTGATTCATTAATTCCAAACATCTATTATATGCCTTTGTTACATGACCTTCTACATGTTTGTCTTCTACATTAATTTCCTCATTTTCACCCATGATGCAATGTATTAAATTCAACTTAATTAATAACACTGATTATGTACTTAATTATGCACTTCATAAAGGTAAATATTACAACTTACCTTTGAATAAATCTTAGCTACACTTGAGCTTAGCAATTACATGTAAGAAAATTATAATATAAACTTTAAATATACATTAATAATGTTAACGACACTTGAGTTTAGTAATTACACATGTAAGAAAATTATAATATAAATTTTAAATACACATTAATATAAACCTTAGCCAGACTTGGCTTAGCAATATTAATGTTATACATATACACTAATATAAATCTTTGCCAGACTTGGCTGAGCAAAATTAATATTATAATAATTATAATCCACTACACATTAAGTAAATTTGTGGACCTAACATCCACCTCCTCCTGTCATTTAACATATAATTATTAAGTAATTAATTCACTAATTAATGACTTCACTAATTATATCCAGTTCGATCAAGGACCAACAGGCAACTAAATTGTGGAAAATTACATTTACCTGGATGTAACTCATAAGATACATACCAGTAAATGGTAACAAAGATGATTATTTACCAAAATTACATAGACAAGTAGGAATTTTGGGACACCTAGGTCACAAAAAATGTCCCCCTTCGATACCTACAACTGTCATATCTACAAGTTGCTCTAGACCCATGTTAATTGTAAATGAAATATACATCAACAGGAATTATGGTAAAATTTAATACATTATTACAATCAAAAAGAAGCGCTAAGCTACAAGGGCTATACAGCGCTGCAGAGTAGGGAAGGAAGCAAGGGTATTGGGCGGTAGAAGGGGGGAGGGATGATCAGTAGGATACAGAAAACAGCGGGGCAGGGGATAGTGTGGGGGGTAGAGGGCAGCAAGAGATTGAGGTAGAAAGGGCTGAAGGTATTATCAGAGTTTGTGAAGTAAGTCAGTTGTTGTCAAAAAGTCAATGAGAGAGTCCGGATGAAAGGTGGGTCCATCAGCGAGAAGAGAAGGTAAAGAGAGAGCAGTGGAGTGAAGACGACGTTGGAGGTATATTCTGCATGCTCGTTGATAAAGTGGGCTGTCTAATAGAATGGCTAACCGATAATGGTACCTGACAATTCTCACAGAGAGGAGCAGGGCGCCTCTCCATGAGATAACCATGAGTAAGACAAGTATGGACAATGCAAAGACGGGAGAGAGTAGTTTCCCAACCTTGACACTGGTGACAAGAAGACGGCCAGTAACCTATACTCGGTTTAATAGATTGAAGTTTGTTACCAAGCAGAGTAGACCAATGTTGTTGCCAATGGTTGTGAAGGTGGGTAGCTATTGCAGCAAAATAGTCCATAAATGGAACACTTTTATATGAAACTGGTAGGTCATGTACTGCTGACCGCGCAGCAGTGTCTGCCTGTTCATTGCCCTGTACTTCAATATGACCAGGGACCCAACAAAAAACAATATCTTTATGCTTGGAAGAGATGCGGCGTAGCCAAAGTTGGATACGGAGGACTAAGGGGTGAGGTGTATCAAATTTCTGTATAGCCTGTAAAGCACTAAGGGAGTCTGAGACAACCACAATTGATGACATAGGCATAGATGCAATACGGATAAGTGCTGCAAGAATGGCATACAATTCAGCAGTAAAGATACTAGCCGAAGATAGTAAATGCCCTCGTACGACGCTGTCCGGAAACACTGCTGCGAATCCTACACTGTCAGAAGACTTAGAGCCATCTGTGTACACTGCAATGGCATGAGAATGAGAGTGGAAGTGGTCTAGAAAAAGAGAGCGGGAAGCTACCTTAGACAGTTGGGCTTTCGAGCAAGGGAGTGAGAAAGAACAGACTCGAACAGCTGGAACTTCTCAGGGAAGTAGGGAAAAGTGAGATGCTATATGAACATAGAAAGGTGGTAATTGAAGAGAAGACAAGAGCAAATGTAGGCGAAGAGAGAAGGGACGGAGTAAACAGGGGCGGCGAACAAATAAAGAATGTCTACTAATATCGGTGACCATTCTATAAATGGAAGGATTGCGGAGATCATGAGAGCGTACATAGTAGCGAAGGCAATGAGCATCACGGCGATCGGATAAGGATGGAACGTTCGCTTCTGCATAGAGGCTCTCAACAGGGGAAGAGCAAAAAGCACCAAGGCATAAAAGTAATCCTTGGTGATGAATGGGGTTAAGGCTAGAGAGAGTAGCAGGAGAGGCCGCTGAATAGATCTGGTCACCATAATCAAGTTTCGATAAAATGAGGGCAGAATGTAGGCGAAGGAGGGTTCGACGATCAGCTCCCCATGAAAGATGAGCAAGGGTTTTAAGAAGGTTCAGCAGGCTGTGACAAGTTGCCTTCAGAGAGGTAATGTGAGGTTTCCAGGATAACCTACAGCCAAAGAGGCCTAGAAACCTTACTGCATCACGTTCAGGGATACAGGAGCCATAGAGGTACAAAGGATGATCGGAGATGACAGAGCGTGTAGTGAAAGTAATTTGGTGAGTTTTGGTACTGGAAAAGTTAAACCCATGTGTGGTGGCCCAATTGGAAACACGGTCGACCGCATGTTGGAGAGAAACTGTAATGAGGTGACAGTCAGCGCCTGCACATGCAATTGCAAAGTCATCAACATAGAGTGATGACCAAATATTGGATGGAAGACTAGAGGCCAAATCATTTATAGCAAGGAGAAAAAGTGTTGTGCTCAGAACACATCCCTGGGGATTAGATTTTTTAGATTTTGCCACCGAAGTGGCTAGTTTATTGTGCACCCCATATCCATCCTGTGGACGGTATCGCGAGAGCATATGGATACACAAAAGGCCTAGGAACTACGCCCCAAAGGGTTAACAGGAATACATATGGATTTATATCTACATATCTATAGTTCACTTATCTGTTACAAGCAAATTTAGGAAATTTGCTTAGTATATCTGGTATCTTATTTTCATTAATAAGATATCTTGACATGTCACATAGGTTATTATACTGTCTGTCTCTGTATTCCTCAATAAGTGGACAATTAAGCACATAGTGTTCAAGAGAGTGACCATATGCCTGATCACATAATTTACATTTAGTTTGATCATCATCTGTGTGTCTCCCAAACTGCCAGAAGTACTTGTAACCAAGCCTAAGCCTGGCCACTACAACATCAGTCAGTCTGTTTACATTGCAAGTTGCTCCATAAACATACTTATCTACGTTCATGTTATCATAGTGGGCTATAGATCTACTCAGGCTTCTAACTGCATTCCTATAACAATCATTTTCATTATTTACTTCTCTTCTAATATTATTCCTAATGCTAGACACAGTTATACCAAAGTTATATTCTACATTCTCCTTCTCGATACTCTTCTTGGCTAACATATCAACTTTATCATGAAGGAGTAATCCAATGTGTGATGGGATCCGTAGCAATTGTACATTAATTCCTTTGTCCCTAATTTTTGAGTATCTATACCTGGCTTCCCCAATGAGCATGTTGTTGGAGTCATTATATGAGCCAAGAGCCTTCAATGATGACATAGAATCAGTAATGATGATAGAGTCAAGCTCAGTGTCATAGGTTAGCTTTATCGCCATTAGGATTGCAAACAATTCAGTTTGCAGTGTAGACGCCCAGTTGTTAATTCTTATGCCTAACTCAACATATTTATTATCGCTGGGGGACACCTTCAGCTTGGATAAAGTCTGGGGAGAGCACATTAACCTGAACACGGAGATGTCTGTCAGTTAAAAAGTTCTTAAGGAAGGATGGTAGATTGCCTCGAAGGCCTAAGGAGTGGGCTTGGGCCAAAATATTATACCTCCAAGTTGTATCATATGCTTTCTCAAGGTCAAAAAATATGGCAATAACTGAGTGGTTATTCGCAAAGGCATTACGAACATACATATCCAAGCATAGTAAGGAGTCTATGGTAGAATGGCCCTTACTAAAGCCATATTGACGAGTGGAGAGACTGTTGTGTGTCTCTAAATACCACACTAAACGTCTATTTACCAGGCGTTCCATCACTTTGCAAAATGCACTGGTAAGAGCAATGGGACGATAGTGGGAGGCTTCATGTCTCATAGTGCCCGGTTTGTGGAAAGAGAGAACAATGGCAGATTTCCACATATGAACCACCAGCCAGGGATACTTCATGTTACATATGAACCACCAGCCAGGGATACTTCATGTTACATATGAACCACCAGCCAGGGATACTTCATGTTACATATGAACCACCAGCCAGGGATACTTCATGTTACATATGAACCACCAGCCAGGGATACTTCATGTTACATATGAACCACCAGCCAGGGATACTTCATGTTACATATGAACCACCAGCCAGGGATACTTCATGTTACATATGAACCACCAGCCAGGGATACTTCATGTTACATATGAACCACTTGCCAGGGATACTTCATGTTACATATGAACCACCAGCCAGGGATACTTCATGTTACATATGAACCACCAGCCAGGGATACTTCATGTTACATATGAACCACCAGCCAGGGATACTTCATGTTACATATGAACCACCAGCCAGGGATACTTCATGTTACATATGAACCACCAGCCAGGGATATTTCATGTTACATATGAACCACCAGCCAGGGATACTTCATGTTACATATGAACCACCAGCCAGGGATACTTCATGTTACATATGAACCACTTGCCAGGGATACTTCATGTTACATATGAACCACCAGCCAGGGATACTTCATGTTACATATGAACCACCAGCCACGGATGCTTCATGTTACATATGAACCACCAGCCAGGGATACTTCATGTTACATAAGAACCACCAGCCAGGGATACTTCATGTTACATATGAACCACCAGCCAGGGATACTTCATGTTACATATGAACCACCAGCCAGGGATACTTCATGTTACATATGAACCACCAGCCAGGGATACTTCATATTACAAATCAACCACCAGCCAGGGATACTTCATGTTACATATAAACCACCAGCCAGCTATACTTCATATTACAAATCAACTACCAGCCAGGGATACATCATGTTACATATAAACCACCAGCCAGGGATACTTCATGTTGCATATGAACCACTAGCCAGGGATACTTCATATTACAAATCAATTACCAGCCAGGGATACTTCATGTTACTTATGAAGCAACAGCCAGGGATACTTCATGTTACTTATGAACTACCAGCCAGGGATACTTCATGTTACATATGAAATACCAGCCAGGGATACTTCATGTTACTTATGAACCACTAGCCAGGGATACTTCATGTTACTTATGAACTACCAGCCAGGGATATTTCATGTTACATATGAACCACCAGCCAGGGATACTTCATGTTACATATGAACCACCAGCCAGGGATATTTCATGTTACATATGAACCACCAGCCAAGGATACTTTGTTACAAAAAACGCGATTCTAAAAGCTTAGAGATCTCCAGTGAACACTAGAAAGGACTGCCCTAGCATCCAGCCTGTTACTGGGTTTTCGTAACAAGTAGTCAGTATCCTTGTCCAATTATCCATTAGAATTCATTAAGATTCAATAGTGCTTCAGGATTACAACTGGTAGGCTACTAACTAGAGAAATTAAAATTTAATAAATTTATTTAAGTCTAGAGGTATATTATCAAATTAAATTAATCACAGCAATCAAAATAAAATCAATCTCTCGAGTTCAATATTATTGTGCTGAAAGCACATATCACATTTATAATTCTTAAGTACCGTCTGGTACATTAACATTTAATAAGATATTACAAATATGTACAAGTAAGTTTGTGTATGCATGTAAGTGCTCTAAGTAGTTCACTATGTCTCACGACTCGACTAGACTTAAACAAGTGACTGACAAAGTTCTCAAATAAAATAACTTCTTGACTGACTGGCAACCAGAACAGTCTGCTTGAACAATGAAAAGAATGCTAAGCCCAATAGCCTTATAACAAGCGACTGCGACACAATCAGGATCAAGGAGATAATATAACGACACTAAGTAGGGACCATCAGCAGATCCTCCACAAAAGTTACAAAACTCCCATACTACTGAATCTAAGTTCAGCATAGGAAAAACCCTGACTGTGACAATACACAGAAACCAGTACAAAATTAGGTCAGAAGCTATAGCTAAGGACCTGAGATGTTCAGAGTGTCTAAGCGACACACAACCTCAGTACAACGTCGAAAATCACTAAGTCTATACAAGGTTCTGTGAACAGAGTTCTACAGAACTAACAAGAATAATGAGACAGACAATCTGTCCAACCACCAAGCGAGTCTAGAGCAGACTGAATACTTCACGAGAGGTGAGGACACCCCCCCTCGATCACGTGATAGCCTTGTGGACAGCACAGCTCAGAAGCCGGCAGTATAACGAGCGACAAGCGATAATTACAGTAGTTTGACAATCAAGACTTGAACTGAGCACATATTATGTACATCCTAACAACATAAGCTACGTCAAATAACAATATAAGGCAATACATTTGCGATTTAGCTATTATCGCAAATATAAGCAATATAAAATTATATGAAAAGGTAATATACATTATATATACATAATAATCATTGTAACCCATTCAGGGGTTGCAACACGCCCCCCCCCCCGACACGACAGACGGTCACACTAGGAGTTGCATTAATGTCTTTCACATTATTACTGATTACTCATATCAATACAATTTAATATAAATATTAATGAAAGTCACTCTTGTGCCAAGCACCGCTACAATTTCACAGTGTCTGTCACTAGGATATGCCCCTAGTACTAGGGCAGTACACAGAATCGTATATCTGCATACTCGTGGTTATATACATCAGTGTAGAGACAGGATAGCGTAGACGAGTAGGGCACTGAGGCTTGATCATAGTAGAGGAGACTGCATTCCACTCTTAAGTAGTGGTTGTGGAATGCGAGGCAGTATGAACATCTGAGTATGAAACAGCTTAAGGTGTGTAGTAAGGGGGGGGTCTGCGGCAGGACAGAGTTGCGTCACGCAGTACTTCACCCGCATCACACTACCCACTCAACACTCAGCTTGTCTCCTCCTCACACAACAATACTGTGAATACATAAATATAATAATTAGACATGACATAAGTGTATATAGTTAATATGGGCTGGAGGGATTAAGTTACTTTACTGAATTTGACATAGCAAGTAACAAAAGGTATTTGGGCATAAAATTATGTTAATTTAATGTAACTGATAATTATTAAGGACGTGACAAAGCGTCAGCAATTACATTACAATGACCACTTATGTGTTTTATACTAACAGAATAAGGTTGGATTCTGAGGGCCCACCTCATGATCCTAGCATTTTTACTCTTCATAGTATTTATATAAGTGAGTGGATTGTGGTCAGAAAAAACGTTAATTTTAAATGGGGAAGTGCCCAAATACACATCAAAATGTTCCAAGGACACCAAAAGAGCTAGAGCCTCTTTCTCAATAGTGGCATAATTTTTCTGGTGTCGTTTGAGCTTTGATGAATAGTAACATATAGGATGGAGAATATCAGTGGATGTTGACTGTTGGAGCAGCACAACACCCACTGCATAACCACTCGCATCTATATGTAAAAAGAAGGGAAGATTGAAATTAGGACTCTTCAACACAGGAGCAGAGGATAGCAAGCACTTCAACCTTTTGAACGAGTCTGAACAATCTCTAGTCCAGGTGAACTGAACTTTGCTACTAGTAAGCTCAGTGAGAGGAGCTGCAATCTGAGAAAAGTTTGGACAGAACCTGTGATAATATCCTGCCATACCCAGGAATCTCTGTACTCCCTTCCTATCCTGTGGCACTGGAAATTCAGAAATTGCACGAACCTTAGCCTCAATAGGAGCAACCTCACCTTGGCTGATACAAAAGCCTAGATAGGTAATCTTGGCTTGACCAAAACTACATTTAGCTAAGTTAACAGTGAAGTTGTAGTGCGCCAGTCTCTCAAACAATGCTCTGAGACGCGTCAAGTGCTGTTCCTACTCGTCACTGTACACCACTAAGTCGTCAAGGTAGGCTTCTACTCCTAAGTTGTGGGTCAACTCGTTCATTATACGTTGGAATGAAGAAGCCGCGTTACATAGGCCGAAGGGGGTGACGAGGTAGTTAAACAATCCATCTTGAACAGTAAAAGCAGATATTTCTTGAGCACGTTCAGTAAGCGGGACTTGATAATAGCCTCGTAAGAGATCTAAACGGCTGGCAAACTGGGCTCCTGACACACGGTCAATAAGGTCGTCAATGCGAGGTAGAGGATAACCATCAGGCAAGGTGACAGAGTTCACTTTCCTGTAATCAGTGCACATCCTGAAACTACCGTCAGGTTTAGCCACTAAAATACAGGGAGATGCCCATGGACTTTTACTGCGCTCAATAAGTCCGTGAGATAACAGAAAATCAACCTCTTCTCTCAATGCTTTATGCTTTGTTGGACTCATCCTATATGGTGATTGCTTAATGGGTGATGCTCCCTGTACATCAACGTCATGTACACCCAGAGTACAACGTTTAGGAACATCACCGAACAATTCAGGGAAATGCAAAATCATGTTTTTAATATCACCAGCTTTATCAATCCCAAGGTTACTAAGAAAATCGTCTAGTGATTGTAGAGTCACTGAATTTTCTAAACGAACCTCTATACCTCTAGAGATGTCAGGTAGACTGACGTTTTCTTCCTCTGTCCTAGGAAGAATAGAAGTAGTAGGTAGAGGACTAGCGTAGTATGCCTTAAGCTGGTTAACATGGTACACATGATTAGATTTCTTTTTCCCAGGCGTACGTACCAAATAATTTACGTCACTAAGCTTTTTCACTACTTCCAGGGGACCATCATACCTGGCTTGTAGAGCATGACCTGGTACTAATTTCCGAGCCATCACCTTATCTCCTGCTTTAAAAGAACGAGAGACAGCACGCTTGTCATAATGTTGCTTCATTCTAGCTTGGGCTGAAACTAGGTTTTTCGAAGCTAGCTCTCTAGCGGCTGTCAAATGTTGCTGCATTAATGAAGGTGAAGTACTCAATGATGGATTTGATTTTCCTGTCCACACGTCTTTTAACACTGCGAGAGGACCACGCACTTGGTGTCCGAATATTAATTCAAACGGACTAAATCCGAGACTTTCTTGTTCACTTTCTCTTATAGCGAACAGAAGAAAAGGTATACCCTCATCCCAGTCTCTAGAAAAATGCTCACAATAAGCTCTCATCATGGACTTCAGTGTCTGATGAAATCTCTCTAGAGCCCCTTGTGACTGTGGATGATAACTGGTTGAAAGTACAGACTTTATTCCTAGGTGGGATAATGCTTCTCGAAAGATCTTAGAAGTGAAATTAGATCCCTGATCTGATTGTATCTCTCGTGGCAATCTAACCTGGGAGAAAAATTTCATCAGCGCTCTCACAATAGCACGAGCATTAATTTTTCTCATAGGAATAGCTTCGGGATAGCGTGTTGCAGCGTCCATAATAGTAAATAAGTATTGGTTTCCTAGTTTGGTTCTAGGCAAAGGACCAACACAATCAATAATAAGACGTGAGAATGGTTCACCATGCACGGTGATAGGAATGAGAGGCGCAGGTGGAGGTGAGTGCGCTGGCTTGCCTGTCACTTGACACACGTGGCAACGTCGCACATGATCAGCTACTGTTTCCTTCATCTTTGGCCAAGTAAAATGTTTTGCCAGTTTACCGAGTGTCTTCTTGACACCCAAATGTCCTCCTATGGGACTATTGTGAGCAAAATCAATGGCCTGTTCATGAAATGTAACTGGTAACACTACAGAATGCTTGACTGTGGTGGAAACACTATCAGCTGACAACTTACATTTATTTTTCTCCATCAGTACACCGTTACTATAATAGTAACAATTATCGAGATCCTTTGCTTCACTCTCAGTAACTGCTATATCTCTCAGTTTTTCCAGTGACTGATCAACAAACTGATCCTTGATTAAATCATCATGAGTAAGAAATTTAACGTCAGTTGTGTCCTGACTAGGTTGATGACCGGGGGGAGTCAGTGTTAATGATCCTGGGCGCAGAGCGTCACTAAACAACATATTCAACCCCAAATCATTGTCATCAACTAATTCAACAGGAGACAAGGATGGTTGTTGTATCTTTGACATAGCTCTAGTAATTGCGCTGAGAGGAAATAAAATAGGTTTCTCTCTACAAGCTTCAATGGCATAATTATCATCAGTGTTATTATCAATCACAAGTGGTTCTTTACATATACCAGCATGAAGGATATCGTTCCCTATCAACAAGTCCACTGACCTGATGGGAAATACACCACTGGATATACCCACTGAAATATAACCAGTATAATAGCTTGTTTCAATATAAACTTTGTGCAGAGGCACTTTTATAACAGCCCCTCCATAGGCTTCTAACAATACATCTATCTTGCAATAGGTATCGTCAGTTATGGGCAGTACATCTTCTCTTAATAACGTGAGATAACTGCCAGTGTCTCTGAAAGAAATTATCTCAGTTAGATGTGATTCGTCAAATCCTACTTTATCTCTCGAAAAGTAAGGACTCATCGCTGAACGAATCTTTTCGTCAGATACACTTTCTGACGCTAGTCATCTATCCTGAGTAACATTATCTAAAACAGTAGGATCAGAGGTATTACTAGGATTTTGGTGCCTTTGTTGCTCGGAAGAGGATACGACTTGAGTGGGGGCGCCAGCCGCACGACTGTATCTCGTATCTCTTTCTAACTTATAGCAATACTCTCTAGCATGTCCTTTTCTGTTACAATAGGTACATTTAACTTTCTTCTTCTCGATATCAGATTTCTGTCTAGCCACAGAGACAGATTCAGGATTGTGAGTTTTCCTGGTAAAGGTACGAGAAGTTACAGTAGCAGGTACATCAGGCCGGCAATGAGCAGCTGATTTAGGTTGCCAACTTCTAGGACAATCTTTAGTTACCTTGTTTCTCTGTGTTTTAGTACGTACAAGTTTGTGAGAAATCTCGTAATTGTCTGCTAATGCTGCAGTTTCCAGAATATCCGAGGTAGTATGATCGATCAGATATTCTTGTATGTCAGCAGGCATACAGTTGTTAAACTCTTCGTGTAGTAACAACTGAACAAGACTGTCGTAGTTGTTACACTTGGCAGACCTACACCACCTCTGAAATGCAACTTTTTTCTCACGAGCAAACTCTACACAAGTTTGATCTTGTCGTCGTTGTAACGTACGAAATGCTCTTTGATAACTTACAGGTAACAAGTTATACGTCTCTAGAATAGTTTGTTTGACAGCGTCATAACTAATGTACTTGGTAAATGGCAAAGCTGCAGTACAGGTTTGAGCTCTTCCCGTCAAAGCAGTATGCAACAATGTTGCCCAGTGCTTACGTGGCCAATTCATAGCACGTGCCTGGTTCTCAAACACATCAAAATATGTGTCTAAGTCACTTTCAAAAAACTTAGGAACCATGGATGCAGCTTTCTGCACATTAAATGTGTCCTGTGATCTATCAGTCTGTTGTCTTAACAGACGAACATTTTCTCTTTGGAAATCTTCTTCGTTCAATTTCCTCTGTGCCTCTATTTGTGCAGTCTGCAACATAATGAGGCGTTCCAACCTCTCAAACTGTTCCTGAGAGATAGGACCAGTGGGTAATGGAGGAGTAGGGAAATTAACGTGGTCTGGACGGTCCTTAGGTCGGACACTTCGTCCAGCCGTCTCTAGAGAGTCTAGATCTGGTCTAGGATAAGTAGATACAGGTGTAGCATACACTGTACTAGTATTAGGCTGTGTCATACTACCAGCTATACTCTGTACTATAGTGTCAGTGAAGGAAGGAGCGAGCGAGAACTGATCTACACTAGGCTCAGACACTAGGCTCACTTCTGCTCTAGTTGCTCTTTCATCTTCATCAAATAGAGTCATACTTCCTAATTGTGACACTAGGCTTTCTGAATCTGAATCATAATCAGACATCTCTGTATGAGCAGGAAACAATATATCTTTAATTAATGCTCTGACAGTTTCTGCGGTGTAATTCCTGTTATACGTCACACCGAGATATTTGGCTACTCGCCAACACGTCTGAAGTTTTAATGTACTTAACTCAGACAAAGTCAGAGTATCAATTAACTGTTTCACTTTGGCATACATCACGAAAATAATTGTACTACGAGAGAGTGATTATGGGAAACTATAATCCTAATAGGAATTTTAGTGTTGGTTGTCTTAGAGTTAGAACTCATAAACAGTATTTCCATCTCCTTGGATCAAGAGACTCAGTCAAGTACATACATCCACCTGGTATGTTGTACAAGACTAAACTCAAAGTCTTCAGATTAGGAAAGTACTCAAAGTGTTTGATCATAGAAGTACAGTGTTTGATCATAGAAGTACTAGTATGTCAAACTGGACAATTTCTCCAACACCTTGGATCAAGAGCATCCCAGACAGGCCCCCATTTGTTACAAAAAACGCGATTCTAAAAGCTTAGAGATCTCCAGTGAATACTAGAAAGGACTGCCCTTCTAGCATCCAGCCTGTTACTGGGTTTTCGTAACAAGTAGTCAGTATCCTTGTCCAATTATCCATTAGAATTCATTAAGATTCAATAGTGCTTCAGGATTACAACTGGTAGGCTACTAACTAGAGAAATTAAAATTTAATAAATTTATTAAGTCTAGAGGTATATTATCAAATTAAATTAATCACAGCAATCAAAATAAAATCAATCTCTCGAGTTCAATATTATTGTGCTGAAAGCACATATCACATTTATAATTCTTAAGTACCGTCTGGTACATTAACATTTAATAAGATATTACAAATATGTACAAGTAAGTTTGTGTATGCATGTAAGTGCTCTAAGTAGTTCACTATGTCTCACGACTCGACTAGACTTAAACAAGTGACTGACAAAGTCCTCAAATAAAATAACTTCTTGACCGACTGGCAACCAGAACAGTCTGCTTGAACAATGAAAAGAATGCTAAGCCCAATAGCCATATAACAAGCGACTGCGACACAATCAGGATCAAGGAGATAATATAACGACACTAAGTAGGGACCATCAGCAGATCCTCCACAAAAGTTACAAAACTCCCATACTACTGAATCTAAGTTCAGCATAGGAAAAACCCGACTGTGACAATACACAGAAACCAGTACAAAATTAGGTCAGAAGCTATAGCTAAGGACCTGAGATGTTCAGAGTGTCTAAGCGACACACAACCTCAGTACAACGTCGAAAATCACTAAGTCTATACAATGTTCTGTGAACAGAGTTCTACAGAACTAACAAGAATAATGAGACAGACAATCTGTCCAACCACCAAGCGAGTCTAGAGCAGACTGAATACTTCACGAGAGGTGAGGACACCCCCCCCTCGATCACGTGATAGCCCCGTGGACAGCACAGCTCAGAAGCCGGCAGTATAACGAGCGACAAGCGATAATTACAGTAGTTTGACAATCAAGACTTGAACTGAGCACATATTATGTACATCCTAACAACATAAGCTACGTCAAATAACAATATAAAGCAATATATTTACGATTTAGCTATTATCGCAAATATAAGCAATATAAAATTATATGAAAAGGTAATATACATTATATACACATAATAATCATTGTAACCCATTCAGGGGTTGCAACATACTTCATGTTACATATGAACCACCAGCCAGGGATACTTCATGTTACATATGAACCACCAGCCATGGATACTTCATGTTACATATGAACCACCAGCCAGGGATACTTCATGTTACATATGAACCACTAGCCAGGGATACTTCATGTTACATATGAACCACCAGCCATGGATACTTTATGTTACATATGAACCACTAGCCAGGGATACTTCATGTTACATATGAACCACCAGCCAGGGATATTTCATGTTACATATGAACCACCAGCCAGGGATACTTCATGTTACATGTGAACCACCAGCCAGGGATACTTCATGTTACATATGAACCACCAGCCAGGGATACTTCATGTTACATATGAACCACTAGCCAGGGATACTTCATGTTACATAAGAACCACCAGCCAGGGATACTTCATGTTACATATGAGCCACCAGTCAGGGATACTTCATGTTACATATGAATCACCAGCCAGGGATACTTCATGTTACATATGAACCACTTGCCAGGGATACTTCATGTTACATAAGAACCACCAGCCAGGGATACTTCATGTTACATATGAGCCACCAGTCAGGGATACTTCATGTTACATATGAACCACCAGCCAGGGATACTTCATGTTACATATGAACCACTTGCCAGGGATACTTCATGTTACATATGAACCACCAGCCAGGGATACTTCATGTTACATGTGAACCACCAGCCAGGGATACTTCATGTTACATATGAACCACCAGCCAGGGATAATTCAATTTACAACCTGCTCAGACGCTGTGCTGAGCGGTCGTCAGCTGTCTCTCCTCAGTCCCGACACCTGGTGGAGGAGCTTTGAGACGACAACAACAATGGCGACGGGTTATCGAAGAAGAGTTAATACTGTGTGTATTGACCTTATAAAAGGCACGATCCCCAGTTCATCGATTAATGTGTTGGTGCCGATGATCATCTGCGATGTATATGGCATCCAGCGTGAATCCCTGTGTGGCGTTGCCTTAAATGGACTATCACGGATCTTCGTCAAGTTTTGCGATACCAAGACCTACGAGCAGATTGTCAACCAGTATCAGGATGTTAGCAAGCAAGTAACCCCAGCAGTCACAGTTAAGTTGCATGACGTTTCACATTACTATACATGGGTACGTGTGCGAAACGTGCCTTTTGAGGCTAACGAAGTTGACATACGTGACGCCTTCAAATACTATGGGACGATCCACCAGGTTACTATGTGTCGGTGGTCTGATGGCCGCTTTGCTGGTTTACAGGAAGGGTCGTTTACGTTAAAAATGTCCCTGCGCCACCCAATACCTTCGTACATAAACCTAGAGGAGTTCCGTACCCAGGTGTACGTTACGTATCCTGGTCAGAGACGAACTTGTCGCCTTTGCGGAGCATTGGACCACATTGCTGCACAATGCGTCAAGCGCCAGCCGCCCTCAGGAAGTAGTCATCGTCCGGATGGTGAGGCTCCTCGACGGAATTTGGCAGATGAAGTAATCGAGGACTTACCGCGCCTGAAATCGTGGAGTGATGAGGTGGATCGGGTCATGCCCGTGGAGTCATCCTGCGTGACTCTACCTGGTACGGTCAACCACGATGTGGTAGAATATGGTGGACGTGAGAGCCCTCAAGCAAGAGAGGATGCTGACATGGACGCTAACATTGTATCGACATTGAGCGACCTTTTAGCTTCGCAGGAGTATGATTCCGTGCCGTGTGTGCCTGCGTTGGAGTGTTCAGATGAGGAGAGACCACAGTTAAAGGACGTCGATCAGTTAATTAACGTGAGTGAGGTAGAAGGTCCGAGAGTTCATACTGTTGAAGTAGAAGTTCACAAGGAGAACATTACAGGTCCTGATAAAGTTGAGGATGCTGTTTCTAGGAAGCGTGCGGCTACCCCGCCCGACTCCGACGATGTCTTGACCCCTGGGCAGCGCTCGGGGAAGAAGACGTGGTCGGAAGTCACGGGTGGGGCGTCGCGTGTTTCCAGGACAGCGAGTAATATAGCAAAGAATGTACAAGGTAAAGGTGGCGCCTTTGGCGTTAGTCAACATAAAGGGAAAAGGGGTGTGGTGGTCCCTCGAGGAAAGCCACCGTTAGCAAAGTTAGGTGTATAACCATAAATGTTAATGGTATGAAAAATAACAGAAGGCAAGTGCAGGTACATGAGTGGTTGCATCGCTTTGCAGTAGATGTATGTTTCGTGCAAGAACATAACCATAAAGTTGGAAGTTCGTTTGCGATAGATGGTTATGATGTTTATATGGCTCACTCGAGTCGTTTGAAAGGTGGTGTAGCTGTGTTAATAAAAGCGACCAGCCCGTTCGTGATGAAACATTGGGAGGAAGGGGGGGGGGGGGTCGCGTGGTACGCGTCATAGGTGAGTGGGGTACTCAACGGGTGGGTTTTGTAGGAGTATATGGGCCAGCTGAACATGATGTTAATATTAAAAATACTTTTGTTAACGACGTTCTTGTGTATTATTTGAGATCTCTGCCTGATATAACAGTAGTTGGTGGCGACTGGAACTGTGTGGTGCGCCGTAAAGACGTAGAACCGAGGGGGGCGGGTTATTGTTCGATTATTTTGGGTGATTTGTTGTCTGGGCTGGGGTTGGTGGATGTAAGTGGAAGCAGTGACTTAGGGATTGAGCACACTTTCGTGCGTAAGGACTATGCTGCGCGCTTAGACAGGGTATATGTGTCTCGGCGCGTAGTTGTAACCAAAGTGCGTGTGTTAGATGTGTATTTCTCCGACCATCGCGGTGTTCTCGTAGAGCTCGACTGGAGAGGTCTCCCGACTCGTTTTAAAGGATATTGGAAATTAAATACTCGTTTACTTCAAAGTGATGAAGATAAGACACTCTTCACGCACTTATGGACGTCTATGGGAGTAGACTCCTTGGAAGGTAGTGATTTAGTGCGACAATGGGACGAGGTTATGAAGCCTCGTATTAAGGATTTTTATGTACATCGGGGTAAGGAGGCCTCTCGATTGGAGTATGGATTTTTGAGGTACCTGGAGGGTTCTTTACAGCACTGTTATGCGCAAGGGGAGGTATCTGGAATTTACCCTGTGGACGAGATTGACAATCTAAAAGATCACATCCAGAAGCTGAAAAATACGGTTTTTGATGGGGCGCGTATTTCGAGTGGAGCTGAGGAGGCTGTGTGGGGTGATAAGCCGTCCGCTTGTGTCTTACGTAGTCAGACACAAAGGAGGAAGGCGACCGAAATCGTGAGTTTAGTGGTTCAGGATGGCGTTGAAGGGTATAGTGAGGGTCAGGTTGTAACAACAACTGAAGGAATAAGCTATTACGTTGATAAATGGTTTAATATCAAAATGCTAAATAAAGAAGTAAGCGTGGATGCAATACGGGAATTGGGGCAGAATGTACGATGTGAGTTGAATGATAATGATCGCTTTCTCATGGGTGGGCCTATAACTGAAGCTGAGGTGTGGGAGGCTTTGCAGGGAATGTGCAAGGGTAAGGCGCCAGGTATTGATGGCATTCCATGTGAATTTTATATTCAACATTGGGAGGTCATACGGACTTTTCTGGTACGTTTACTCAATGCGATGAAGGAGGGGAGTCGTTTAGGTATGTCTCAGAGTACGGCGGTTTTGGTGTTAGTTAAAAAATGTGACGTACCCGTATCACTCACGGATTACCGACCAATATCACTAATGTGTAGTGATTATAAATTATATGCAAAAATTTTAATGAATAGGATTAAGAAAGTGTTTGACGAGGTAATACATAAGGGTCAGTTAGGCGTGCCAGGTAGGACAATGTATGATGGTCATGGGCATATCAGGGAGTTTGTCGAGGAATGCGGAACGAGGGGCGGGGGTGGTGTTTTGGCTTTAGACTGGCAAGCTGCTTTTGATAGTGTAGAAAGGGATGTGCTGTGGAAGTTTATGAGATGGCAGGGGTTTGGTAATGAGATCATCATGTGGGCTCGCTCTTTGTATAATGGTGCTGGGTTTAGAGTACAAATTAATGGGAAGTTAGGAGACTTAGTCAAATTGAATAGAGGCATTCGACAGGGATGCCCTATGTCTCAAATGCTCTTTGCTTGCATGCAGGACCCTTTTTATTGGACAGTTTGTGGGCGGGGTGTAGATTCGTCGTGGGGTTCGAGTAGTGATCGACCTGCCATAGTAGGTTATGTAGATGATACAACTGTCCTAGTACGTACGAGGGAGCAGTTGAGCCGTGTAGGAAGATTTGTAGATATATTTGGTAGAGCAACTGGAATGCGAGTTAATAAAGAAAAATCAAAGATTTTGAAGTTGGGAGATTGGGCGAGAGAGGAGGTAGGTGTAGAGACGTGGACGGTGGTTGACTGTGTTACTATATGTGGTATACAGTATATGAGAGAGGTTGATGAGACGAGGGCATGTAATTCGGGGAGGGTGGTAAATAATGTTTTGAGGCGTTTAAATAGTCTAAGGCCACGACATTTAACCCTACACCAGCGAGCGATAGTAATTAATGTTCTTCTTTATAGTAAAGTTTGGCACGTTGCTGCGCTGTATCCACTAATACAGGGGGATATCAAACATCTTTTAAATAGAGTTTATAGATTTCTGTGGGGTTCAGGGTGCGACTGGCTCACAAGAGCGGTGGTAGAGACACCAATGTGTCAAGGAGGGTTAGGTCTTGTTCCTTTAAGAGACCGAGTCATTGCTTGTTACGTGAAACGTCGTTTTCTCCGACTGGGTGGCAGGCATGGTGGTTTAACAGAAATGTATCGTGACCTGCGCAGGTGGTGGAGACGGGCAGATGTAATCAAGTGCGATACGATGCTACGTGTGTTACTGTGCATGCGAGACGTGCGGAGTGTTAAATTGAGTACTTTGGAAAGAGTGGGTATGGTGAAAGTTGAGGTGAGAGTTCAAGGAATGTTCCCCATGTACGCGTGGTGTGATATATGGAAGCGAGTTCACCAGTTACATCTCCTTCCTAGAGTACGCGAAGTGGTTTTTAAATTTTTGCACGGGATTCTGCCGTCCAAGGTGGTGTTGTCTAATCGGCGTGTAGAGGAGGACCGGAGTTGTTCAGTGTGCGGGGAGGACGAATCAGCGTTTCACGTTGTCTATTTCTGTGAAAATTTAGGTATAGTACGTGCGTGGTTATGCAGGGTTTTACGAATGGTAGGGGGGGGAGGTTTGTCTGTAATTAGGGCGTTGAGTTTTGATGTGGGTGGGGTCGACATCTGTGTACAACGTGCAGTGTCGTATGTCGTAGCCGATTATATATATGTGTCATGGGCTATGAGACATGTTGAAGGTAATAGCAGAATCCGGGTTTTAGCGGGAACAATTCTTAGAACTAAGTGTAGAAATCAGTTAGTATATGAGGGGAGATGGGAGAAAGATTTCCCGTCTGCATACAGAGCGTTAGAGTTAAAGGATTTGAGATAATTTGTGTTTGTTCAGTGGGTAATCATACGGGCTGGTCAGCTGCGTTTAATTGTATGTATGTCTCTAATGTTGTATAGATGTCTCCAATGTTGTATGTATGTCTCCAATGTGATGCCCTTTTTATTCTTGTGTACCAATCATTGGTATTTGTATAGAAGTGTTTTCCTATTACATGTAATATATGATATTGCATGCAATTGGATGTTTTCGACGTCGATCCATTAATACCTATGTCTACGTTGACGTGTATGAGTGTGCTTGTGTGTGTGTGTTATTGTGTGTGTTGGTTTTTTAACACGTTATTATGCAGTCTATATACTTACCCAAGTGTGCTTGCCATTTGTATATACACCAAGTTAGACAAGTTCTTTAATAATGTATAATGTGTTGTGTCTGAGTATAAAACCATCGTCAATACTTGGTGTGTAGGTGTATTACCATTATATTGTACAGCACCGTTTGTCGTGGATCTTGTTCATGTAATTTGACTATAGGAAATACTTTCTAATCCAATGTTAGAAATCAAACTGTTCTATATTTACATAATGTATTTATTGCACTTGCAGTTTGTTTTGTAAGCCGTGAGGCAGTTATATCCTTTACCATTACAAGTTTAGGAAACAGATGTATCATTGTGTTTTATGCTTCCTATTCTTACGTGTCATAAGATTCATACTTTTGGATATGCATTATAGATGTGTTAGGGAAGGGGGGGTTCTGTCTAGGGAAGGGGGGTTTTAGTTTGCAGGGCTACGGTATGTAACATACTGTGCCCTTTTGAGTTTGTACCTTATGACGTTCAGTCATAGTAGAGAATATTTTGTTTTACTTTTGTTGTCGTTAGTACGGTATCAATTCTCTCCTTGCTTTCGTTACTGTTGGTGTTTTCATTAGATAATTTTTGTTACATGATGTATAATTATATCTGTATGTGGTATTATATGGCCATGGAAAGTTTATTACATTTGTTGGCAGATAAAGCCTGCTTGTTATTTTTTATGTGCTGTGATGTACTTTTAAATAAAATATAAAAAAAAAAATGTAAACTCAGTGTATATGCATTACTGGGTATATGTATATACCTATCACAGGATATACAGACATTCAAAGTTAGTTTGTAGATACTTCAGTATCCCTGGAAGGTGAGTGTTGACAAGTATTCACTTGTCAAGGAATATAAACAAGAAATATAAACCCGAGAACAAAACAATGAAAGGTGAGAATAGATTCAAGACGTGTTTAGGGTTGTATCAGTATGTTCTTTAAATAATTTAGAGTATTCAAACCAGTGTAGCAGGAGAGTGTGAGCGACTGACTCTAACACTTTAGTTTTACTCTAGTATTATTAACTCTGGATGGGTATTAACCCAGGATAACCTAAGAAAGCCAAGCAGTGTGGCTTACTCTGGAGCTCTAAATCATTATCCCTGGGAAGTAACCCACAATAATCATCTGACTTATAGGTAACTACTGCTAGGTGATTAGGGGCGGCAGGTGTAAGGTGACGATCATACACCTTGCCTCGCCAGATTGAACCCAGGTCCTTTTGGTTGTGAGACTGGCGTCACTCAGCGCCACAATTACATTAGTGGCAGAAACACCAACCAGAGAGGTGGCAGCTGCCTTCACTGATGTCTGGACTCAACGATACACGGGAGTGACTGATGGTATGGTGGGGTGTGTGGAGGTGGTGACACCTCCACCCCCTTCACCTCCACTACTACCACCTCCTCCTCCACCACCACCGCCTCCATTTCCTCCTCCACAACCATCTCCAAATCCTCCACCACCACCTCCAAATCCTCCTCCCCCACCTCCAAATCCTCCACCACCACCTCCAAATCCTCCACCACCTCCAAATCCTCCAGCACCACCTCCAAACCCTCCTCCACCTCCGAATCCTCCTCCACAACCAAATCTTCCACCGCCTCCAAATCCTCCACCACCTCTAAAGCCTTTGCCTCTGCCTTTAATCTGTTCTGACTTACCGCCTCCTAAACCTCCTTCACTGCCTCCAATCTGTCCTCCAAAATTACCTCCTCCACTGCCACCAGAATTGCCACATCCACTCTCTCCAGCATTACCACCTCCAAAACCTCCTCCACTACCTCCAATTTGTCCTCCAGAAGTATCACCACCTCCAAAACCTCCTCCACTACCTCCAATTTGTCCTCCAGAAGTGTCACCACCTCCAAAACCTCCTCCACTACCTCCAATTTGTCCTTCAGAAGTATCACCACCTCCAAAACCTCCTCCACTACCTCCAATTTGTCCTCCAGAAGTGTCACCACCTCCAAAACCTCCTCCACTACCTCCAATTTGTCCTCCAGAAGTATCACCACCTCCAAAACCTCCTCCACTACCTCCAATTTGTCCTCCAAAAGTATCACCACCTCCAAAACCTCCTCCACTACCTCCAATTTGTCCTCCAGAAGTGTCACCACCTCCAAAACCTCCTCCACTACCTCCAATTTGTCCTCCAGAAGTATCACCACCTCCAAAACCTCCTCCACTACCTCCAATTTGTCCTCCAAAAGTATCACCACCTCCAAAACCTCCTCCACTACCTCCAATTTGTCCTCCAGAAGTATCACCACCTCCAAAACCTCCTCCATTACCTCCAATTTGTCCTCCAGAAGCATCACCCCCTCCGAAACCTCCTCCACTACCTCCAATTTGTCCTTCAGAAGTATCACCACCTCCAAAACCTCCTCCACTACCTCCAATTTGTCCTCCAGAAGTATCACCCCCTCCAAAACCTCCTCCACTACCTCCAACCTGTCTTCCAAAAGTTCCACCTCCAAGTTTGGAAACCGTTCTCGAAATCCGTCTGACACCTGTCAACTCGAAGGAACCCAGTGAACCACTGGTACCTGGCTTGTTTGGTGATGAACCATCCCCACTGATACCTGACTTGTTTGATGATGAAAAGTCTCCATTGATACCTGGCTTGTTTAATGATAAACCATCTCCATTGATACCTGGCTTGTTTGATGAACCACTGTTACCTGCCTTGTTTGATGAACCACTGATACTTGATGAATCATCTCCAACAGACAAACGACCATTTCCAGGCTTGATCAGAGTTGAACGACGACCTCTTCTAAATAATCCATGGATCCCTGGTTTGTTAGAGCTAGAACCACCTCCATTAATTCCCGGTTTGTTAGAGCTGGAAGAACCTCCATTAATTCCCGGTTTGTTGGAACTGGAAGAACCTCCATTAATTCCCGGTTTGTTGGAGCTGGAAGAACCTCCATTAATTCCTGGTTTGTTGGAGCTGGAAGAACCTCCATTAATTCCTGGTTTGTTAGAGCTGGAAGAACCTCCATTAATTCCCGGTTTGTTGGAACTGGAAGAACCTCCATTAATTCCAGATTTGTTGGAGCTGGAAGAACCTCCATTAACTCCAGGTTTGTTGGAGCTGGAAGAACCTCCATTAACTCCAGGTTTGTTGGAGCTGGAAGAGCCTCTCAAAACAAACAAGTCTCGATCGTGTGGTACTCTGATTGCAGCAGCTTGGAGATTCTCCAACTCATCATGTGAGCTCCTGACGAAGCGATGGAAGATGATGGATTGATCAGGTGGCTTCACTCCTCCAAGCTCTTCGTCGGATAGTCCACCGGAGCCTCCATTACTTATGTCGTTGATGCCATCTCCTGCGTTACCAAAACCGATGCTTCTATGAACGGTGTCGAAGTCTTCCTTGTGGAAGCCATTGTTGTGATATCCCACAGTCGTAAATCCTGCTGCTGCTCCGTTGTCTGCCTCGACGTGGCCTCCATCAGCGCCTCCACTGGAAGAGCTACTGATGCCAGAGGCAGTTCTGCCATACTGCTGAGGTAGTGCAGAGACAGAGGTCAGCAGCAGCAGTAGTGGACAAAGCTCCGGCAACCAGTCCATGGTAGACTCCACCTGAAAATCATCAGTTCATTTTTTTTAACAAATATTCTCTACTGCAATGTGTTACAAATAACTTTGGCATTTACGTACGTATAAACTTTAATTTTGACATTCGTTACAGTGTGGATTATTTCGTTGTTTAACATGAAACAAAAAAATATAAATTATAAAAACTAAAATACTCACATTAAAGATAGTAGTACCATTTCAAAATCTACATTTATTTATTTATATTAAATACAGAGAGGTTAAAAGACAAAAATTATTTCAGGGTTAAATTATTGCCTCATACCATACTATTGAAGTCAGTAAGAACAGTTGAGTGAGCAGTTACCCTACACCATCCTGCGGACGGTAATTAAGAGATTATAAATGCACACCATGGGTCCAGGGACTGGATCCCAACATTCTATTAGCTAAACAAGTTACATGTGACATGGTTACTTGTGTTGACCTTAGGAAACCATAATAGGGTTTCTGAGGCCCTGGATGATGCAGTGTGTGGCAGATGTGCAGTTCTATGGGATGTCACCCCCACAACTATGTAATAGTGTGTTTCTGCTCTAAAATGACGGACAGTTTTCACCAGAGTTTGATGCCGGGTGAGGAAAGACGTGTAGGAATGCGTCCTTACACCTGCTGTCACCTAGCAGTTACTAGATACCCGGGAGTTAGTGGAGTGTTGTGGGTAGCGTCCTCGGGGGAAGGAGCGAAGAATCCCAATTGAGATAACTCACAATGCCTGACTTTCTTGGCTTAACAAGCGTTAATACCTTGTCTGGGTTCAGAATCCGTAGAGGCTTTCAGACTCCACTGTCCGGTAGTGTGAGGAACTGTGTACGGTATGATGCCTTGAGTGTTATGGGAATGATACCTGGAATATACCTGGAGAGGGTTTCGGGGGTCAACACCCCCGCGGCCCGGTCTGAGACCAGGCATCGTGGTGGATCAGGGTCTGGTCAGTCAGGCTGTTATTGCTGGCCGCACGGAAACTGACGTATGAACCACAGCCCGGCTGGTCAGCCTTTAGGTGCCTGTCCAATGCGTTCTTGAAGACAGCCAGGGGTCTATTGGTAATCTCCCTTATGTATGCTGGGAGGCAGCTGAACAGTCTTGGGCCCCTGACACTTACTGTGTTGTCTCTCAGTGTACTCGTGGCTCTCCTGCTTTTCACTGGGGGGATGTTGCATCTTTTGCCTGATCTTTTGCTTTCACAGGGAGTGATTTTCGTGTGCAAGTTTGGTACTCATCCCTCTAGGATTTTTCAAGTGTATATCATGTATCTCTCTCACTTGCATTCCAGGAATACAAATCAAGGGACTTTAACCGTTCCCGGTTAATTAGGTGCTTTATCGTACTTATGTGTGCCGTAAAATTTCTTTGTACACTCTCTAGGTCTGCAATGTCGCCACTCTTGAAAGGGGCCGTTAGTGTACAGCAGTATTCCAGCCTATAGAGAACAAGCGATTTGAAGAGAATCATCATGGGCTTGGCGTCCCTAGTTTTGAAGGTTCTCGTTATCCATTCTATCATTTTTCTAGCAGATGCCGCAGATTCATTGTTGTGGTCTTTGAAGGTGAGATCCTGGTGGGTGAGAGTCTGGTGGCTAAAGCTCCCACTTCACACACGGAGGGCCCGGGTTCGATTCCCGACGGGTGGAAACATTTCGACACGTTTCCTTACACCTGTTGTCCTGTTCACCTAGCAGCAAATAGGTACCTGGGTGTTAGTCGACTGGTGTGGGTCGCATCCTGGGGGACAAGATTGAGGACCCCAATGGAAATGAGTTAGACAGTCCTCGATGGCGCACTGACTTTCTTGGGTTATCCTGGGTGGCTAACCCTCCGGAGTTAAAAATCCGAACGAAATCTTATCTTATCTTATCACTCCCAGCTCCTTCACATTACTTTCTCCCTCTATTGTGTGGTTAGAATTTGTTGTATACCCTGATACAGTTTTAATTTCCTCAAGTTTTCCATATATGATTAGTTGAAATTTCTCATCATGTACTTCACAAAGGTGGCAGTAAAGCAATTGCAAAGAACTACAGACTGATAGCACTAACATCCCCTAAGAAGCAAGATCGTCATCCACCTAGATACCCATCAGTTACACAACCCAGAGCAACACGGGTTTAGAGCAGGTTGCTCCTGCCTGTCCCAGCTATTGGACCACTATAGAGGATAAACAAAATGCAGATATAATATGCACAGACCTTGCAAAAGCCTTCGACAAGTGCGACCATGTTGTACAAGAATGGTATACAATACCGACAAAATGAAATTAAGACTCATGTGCAACATCTGGGTATCTTTATTGTAGACGTTTCGCCATCCAGTGGCTTTATCAATACAAATTCCAGGACATAACTTGAAGACAGTAGAACTATATACAGAAGACGAGGTAATCAGTTCCTCAACCTTGGAGTTGGTGCGAAGAGCACCGTAGTCGGGGAGATTCTGAAGCAGAAGCAAGGAACCTGGCGCTTATATACTAACGTCAGGTGGAAAGGGAACTTGTAGCAGACGAGGGCATAGTCACTAGTAGGTGGAACAAACTCCCGAGTACAGTTATAGAGGCTAAACATTGTGTAGTTTTAAAAATAGGTTAGATAAATACGTGAGTGGGTGTGGGTGGGTGTGAGTTGGACCTGACTAGCTTGTGCTACTAGGTCTGATGCCTTGCTCCTTCCTTAAGTGGAAGTGACCTGACTAGGTGGGTCATTGGGCTAATCCGGGGGGGGGGACATGGACCTGCTTCGCACTGGTCAGTAGGCCTGCTGCAGTGTTCCTTCTTTCTTATGTTCTTATGTCTGATGTTTTTAGTGTGTGTGGGATGACCCCTGTGTCCATGCTTCCTCTCCATAGAATGCTGAAGGCACGTGATAGGGGCTTCTTGCAATTCTTGATGAACACGGAGTTCCATGAATTTGGGCCTGGGGCAGAGTGCATGGGCCTGTTATTTATTGCCTTTTCAAAGTCTTGTGGTGTTAGGATAATATCAGAGATTTTTGAGATGACCAAATTTTGGGTCTCGGTCATTTAGATTGTCGATCCTTAGTCTGGGTAATGGCTTGCTGAATACTGAGTCATATTGGGACTTTAGTATCTCACTCATTTCTTTGCTGTCATCTGTGTAGGTTCCGTCTCGCCTAAGCAGGGACCCAATAATGGATGTTGTTTTGCCCATAGATTTGGCATAAGAGAAGAAGTATTTTTTTTTTTTCAATTTCCTTTATGGCTTTTAGTTCTTCCTGTGATTCTTATCTCCTGTAAAATTCCTTCAGCTAAAGTTCGATATTTGCAATTTCATTGACTAGTGCCTCCCTTCGTATTTCAGATATATTAGCCCCACTCAGTAGCTCTGTGACTCTTCACCTTCGCCTGTATAGGGAACGTCTCTCTCTTTCTAGTTTGCATCTTCTCTTTCTTTTTCTTAATGGAATGTACCTTGAGCAGACCTCAAGTGCCACAGAGTTAATTTTTTCTAGGCATAGCATCGGATCAATGTTGTTTAGGATATCGTCCCAGCTTGTTTCATTTAGGATATGGTTGACTTGTTCTTATTGTATGTTTTTATTATTGAAGTCGAATTTTGTGAAGGCACCCTCACAACTGTCACATTTTGCTGGTCAGGAGCCTTGCGTATACATTACTGTACCACTATTATGTTGTGATCTGAGTGTATTATCTTTGATACAATTATATTATGTATCAGATCGTCGTTGTTGGTGAAGACGAGGTCCAGTATATTTTCTAGTTTTTTAGGCTCTAATATTTGCTGGTTTAAAGTGAATTTGGCGCAGAGATTTAATAGCTCGTGTGTTTGTGTGTGAATTTTCATCTGAGCTGCCTCCTCCTCTGCTAAAATATTATTTGCTACTCTTCTCCATTTTAGGTGTCTCAAGTTGAAATCTCCCAGTAGCATGATGTTTGGGGCAGAAGTTGAAAGATTTTCCAGACAGTGGTCAACTTTCAAAAGATGTTCCTGGAATTGCTGGGAAGTTTCATCCGGAGGCTTGTATACAACCACAATGACAAGGTTTCAGTTTTCAATCTTTACTGCCGAAACTTCAACTACATCATTGGAGGTGTTTAGTAGTTCTGTGCAAATGAGCGACTCTGTGACGTACAAGACACCCCTCCCCCCTTGTTGCCTGTTTAGTCTGTCACATCTGTATAGGTTATAACCTGGAATTCATATTTCCTTGTCAAAATGGTCCTTTATGTGGGTCTCTGTGAAAGCTGCAAACAATGCATTTGACTCCGTGAGCAGTCCCTTGATGTAAGGAATTTTGTTATGACAGTGCTAAGATGAGTGTTCATGGATTGTTCCAGTGTTGTGGCTGTACAGTGTACCGAGAGCTATGAAGGCTTGAATGCTGTGTTGCAGATTTTATGTGATGTTTGCAATGGTTATTGTGACCTTATCTGATGTCTATTATCTGGATGCTGCCGTTATTACATTTAGTAAAAATGAGTTGTTTAAGATTTACACTTTTAATCACACAATAGCCGAGTTTGCAACAGTACGTTACCTTGTGCTAAATGTCCATCTTTTTGTTGTTGAACTTTTTTGATAAAAATGCGAAATTTATTTGTTTTTACGTTTCTCCTAACACAACCTAAGTTACCGTTATGTAACAAGTTAAGATTTGTAAACACATTTGTAAAATTTCTTAATCACTCTTCACCATTAACTCACACTCTGTGTTAACTGAAGAGTGGGCCACTGATGCTGGAGGAGTCACAAGAAGGTCACTCTTGCTGGTCACACTGCTAAGGTGCCTCCCACCACCTCGCTTATATACCAGTCAGCCACGGCCTCTTTTGTTTACCTTCCTGGACACACTCAGGAAATGTGTCCCAGCTGTGATGATGCATGTATCCTGCCTTCTACAAAAACACTCACGAAATCTAATGTAATATGTAAAATATCTCCAAACCTGTATCAACTTAATTTCTTTTGTAAGAGGTAATCACTGGGCTAATGTGGTGATACATTAACAATAAAGAGTCTGTATATAAAAATCCGCCTTTGCCACTCGTGATCTTCCAGCGTCACTTTGTCAATATTTGAGCAGCTGGTAACACCTGGTTCCCGAGTGACCATGGACCAGTCTCGCTTTGGAGAATTCAAGAGAAAGCTGATGCCTCCACGTATTTCCACGAATCAAAAATTCATTAGACATTACTTAAAGATGCTCCAAAATTACTTATATCTTTAAAATGACTCAAGATTGAAAAAAAATATTAACGTCTCTTACTTTGTATCAGATGAGAACGTTATGTGAAAGTTTACAAGTACAGGACATCATGCATGACCCTGCAACCAACACCTGACCCACCAGTGTTGTGTTGAGCCAACACCTGACCCACCAGTGTTGTGTTGAACCAACACCTGACCCACCAGTGTTGTGTTGAACCAACACCTGACCCACCAGTGTTGTGTTGAGCCAACACCTGACCCACCAGTGTTGTGTTGAGCCAACACCTGACCCACCAGTGTTGTGTTGAGCCAACACCTGACCCACCAGTGTTGTGTTGAACCAACACCTGACCCACCAGTGTTGTGTTGAGCCAACACCTGACCCACCAGTGTTGTGTTGAACCAACACCTCACCCACCAGTGTTGTGTTGAGCCAACACCTGACCCACCAGTGTTGTGTTGAACCAACACCTCACCCACCAGTGTTGTGTTGAGCCAACACCTGACCCACCAGTGTTGTGTTGAGCCAACACCTGACCCACCAGTGTTGTGTTGAGCCAACACCTGACCCACCAGTGTTGTGTTGAGCCAACACCTGACCCACCAGTGTTGTGTTGAGCCAACACCTGACCCACCAGTGTTGTGTTGAGCCAACACCTCACCCACCAGTGTTGTGTTGAACCAACACCTGACCCACCAGTGTTGTGTTGAACCAACACCTGACCCACCAGTGTTGTGTTGAACCAACACCTGACCCACCAGTGTTGTGTTGAGCCAACACCTGACCCACCAGTGTTGTGTTGAGCCAACACCTGACCCACCAGTGTTGTGTTGAGCCAACACCTGACCCACCAGTGTTGTGTTGAACCAACACCTGACCCACCAGTGTTGTGTTGAGCCAACACCTGACCCACCAGTGTTGTGTTGAGCCAACACCTGACCCACCAGTGTTGTGTTGAGCCAACACCTCACCCACCAGTGTTGTGTTGAGCCAACACCTGACCCACCAGTGTTGTGTTGAACCAACACCTGACCCACCAGTGTTGTGTTGAACCAACACCTGACCCACCAGTGTTGTGTTGAACCAACACCTGACCCACCAGTGTTGTGTTGAGCCAACACCTGACCCACCAGTGTTGTGTTGAACCAACACCTGACCCACCAGTGTTGTGTTGAACCAACACCTGACCCACCAGTGTTGTGTTGAGCCAACACCTGACCCACCAGTGTTGTGTTGAACCAACACCTGACCCACCAGTGTTGTGTTGAGCCTACACCTGACCCACCAGTGTTGTGTTGAACCAACACCTGACCCATCAGTGTTGTGTTGAACCAACACCTGACCCACCAGTGTTGTGTTGAACCAACACCTGACCCACCAGTGTTGTGTTGAGCCTACACCTGACCCACCAGTGTTGTGTTGAGCCAACACCTGACCCACCAGTGTTGTGTTGAACCATCACCTGACCCACCAGTGTTGTGTTGAACCAACACCTGACCCACCAGTGTTGTGTTGAGCCAACACCTGACCCACCAGTGTTGTGTTGAGCCAACACCTGACCCACCAGTGTTGTGTTGAGCCTACACCTGACCCACCAGTGTTGTGTTGAGCCAACACCTGACCCACCAGTGTTGTGTTGAACCAACACCTGACCCACCAGTGTTGTGTTGAACCAACACCTGACCCACCAGTGTTGTGTTGAACCAACACCTGACCCACCAGTGTTGTGTTGAGCCAACACCTGACCCACCAGTGTTGTGTTGAGCCAACACCTGACCCACCAGTGTTGTGTTGAACCAACACCTGACCCACCAGTGTTGTGTTGAGCCAACACCTGACCCACCAGTGTTGTGTTGAGCCAACACCTGACCCACCAGTGTTGTGTTGAGCCTACACCTGCCCCACCAGTGTTGTGTTAAGTCAACACCTGACCCACCAGTGTTGTGTTGAGCCAACACCTGACCCACCAGTGTTGTGTTAAGTCAACACCTGACCCACCAGTGTTGTGTTGAGCCAACACCTGACCCACCAGTGTTGTGTTGAGCCAACACCTGACCCACCAGTGTTGTGTTGAGCCAACACCTGACCCACCAGTGTTGTGTTAAGTCAACACCTGACCCACCAGTGTTGTGTTGAGCCAACACCTGACCCACCAGTGTTGTGTTGAGCCAACACCTGACCCACCAGTGTTGTGTTGAGCCTACACCTGACCCACCAGTGTTGTGTTGAGCCAACACCTGACCCACCAGTGGTGTGTTAAGTCAACACCTGACCCACCAGTGTTGTGTTGAGCCAACACCTGACCCACCAGTGGTGTGTTAAGTCAACACCTGACCCACCAGTGTTGTGTTGAGCCAACACCTGACCCACCAGTGTTGTGTTGAGCCAACACCTGACCCACCAGTGTTGTGTTGAGCCAACACCTGACCCACCAGTCGTGTGTTAAGTCAACACCTGACCCACCAGTGTTGTGTTGAGCCAACACCTGACCCACCAGTGTTGTGTTGAGCCAACACCTGACCCAACAGTGTTGTGTTGAGCCAACACCTGACCCACCAGTGTTGTGTTGAGCCAACACCTGACCCACCAGTGTTGTGTTGAGCCAACACCTGACCCAACAGTGGTGTGTTAAGTCAACACCTGACCCACCAGTGTTGTGTTGAACCAACACCTGACCCACCAATGTTGTGTTGAGCCAACACCTGACCCACCAGTGATGTGTTGAGCTTACACCTGACCCACCAGTGTTGTGTTGAGCCAACACCTGACCCACCAGGTTTGTGTTGAGCCAACACCTGACCAACCAATGTTGTGATGAGCCAACACCTGACCCACCAGTGTTGTGTTGAACCAACACCTCACCCACCAGTGTTGTGTTGAGCCAACACCTGACTCACCAATGTTGTGTTGAGCCAACACCTGACCCACCAATGTTGTGTTGAGCCTACACCTGCCCCACCAGTGTAGTGTTGAGCCTACACCTGATGCACCAGTGTTGTGTTGATCCTACACCTGACCCACCAGTGTTGTGTTGATGCTACACCTTACCCACCAGTGCTGTGTTCATCCTACAACTGACACACCAGTGTTCTGTTGATCCTACACCTGACCCACCAATGTTGTGTTGATCCTACACCTGATGCACGAGTGTTGTGTTGTCATGCAGGGGGGTAATGATTAGGGGAATATGGGAGTAAGGGATTATGTAGGCAGGGGAGAGGCAGGCGAGGTGGTAGGAGTGAGACGATTAGCGGAGGTAGGTAGATAATGACAGGTCAGTGGTGACCACCACGACACTCTCATTAACTCTACACTACTCACTAACATATGCCTCGCCCATTCTTCACTTATATATAAACATAATAAAATATAAGAAAAAAGAATAAATAACGGTGGGCAGTGAATATTACTATTCTACTCAAACACAGTTTATTATTAAGTCCTTGTAAAATAATATATTTGGGAACAGGAGTACATTATTGGGGTTTAGATAAATGGGGTGGTACACATAAGCAGTGAGACAGGGAATACAATTAGCTTGGCGAAACAGAATATAACTTACAATATAGTTCAGAGGGCAGTTCATCACAGGAACTAAGCCACAGGTCCCAAGACCTACACAGCACGAGTACTGCGCCAAGCCAGTACTCTGCCCAATGCCTCCAACAGTCTCCTCCAGAGACTTCAGCAGCCTTCTCCCGAGCCCTGCACCCCAGCAGCAGCTCCCCTCAAAGTCTCTGCTCAGGAGCTCTGCACCCCAGCAGCAGCTCCGCTCGAATCTCCTGATCATGCTCTTCCTTGGGCTTTTATGGTGGTCCAAGCACCCTCCACAACCACGTGTACGACCTGATGCCTAGGTCTGACGCCGTCAAGAACAAAAGACCTCAGACGTGGGCGTGGCTACAGACGTTTGCCAAGGCAAGGTGTGACCATATAATTGGTTAAATTAGGTCTCCCAAGAGACCTCACAAGCCCAGCTGAACTACATCACATCCCCCTTTCTCCCCCAATTTAAAATATCTGAGAACTAGGACAATTTGTCCTAGTTATTAGACTATTTTAATCCTAACCCCTTAAATCTATTACAATACAAAGACAAAATTATACATAATACAAAATTATTCAATTACATATATTTCCCTCAACCTCCTCAACTACCACAAGGCAGCGTAATCAGTACACCTCGCAGTTGACCAGCATAATAGTCGCTCTCTGGTGCAAAGCCTCCTTACCCGTCATTTCTCCTTAAACCTAAATATTGGGCTCCAGTGCCTTCCCTACTTCTACTAGAAATGCACTAGCCAATGCTAGTCACCCTCGCACGTTAACCATTGGGTCAAACCTCTCTAGGCTTCTATGGCGTGGAAAACTGCTCCAACGGGTTGCATTCTTTCAAGTAACTGCAACTGGACCACTTCACGACCACCAAGGTCGCATTTTCGGCACACTTCACATGCACACTACAACATCTGAAAATCGAGACAGGGCAGGCATCGCAGCTAAGACCCTCCATTATCCTATGCCGCTACTAGGATTCACTGGCCTCATAAAACAAGGTAGCCATAAACACTGGACCGTATTCAAGGTCACCTTATTTCGCACAGGCAACACTAACACTTCTGGCAAGTCAAAGTAGGCTGGGGACATCTCACACTCTTAATTGTCTCTCATGGCTGGCAGGGCATCCCCGCATACCTGTCGCACAGGTCGACCAGCAAGGCAGGACACATCTCCATACCACCCTTGATAGCAGGCTGGTCCCAGCAGCTGGAGTCCATCTCCGCGGCTCACGTCCTTCCACATCTCCGAGGATGGCAGCTCCTTCATAGTAGATTCTCCTGTCCTGGCACATCAGCCAGAATCCCTCACACACCACTGCAGCATCACCGCCATCCCCTCCTCTTGAGCTAGGCAGCATCGCAGCATCACAGCACGGCTGTATCACAGCAGCACACAGCACGGCCACAGCATCGCAGCACGGTCCCAGCATCACAGCACGGCCGCAGCATCTCAACATCACCGCACGACCGCAGCATCTCAACATCACAGCACGGCCGCATCACAGCAGCACACAGCATGGCCACAGCATCGCAGCACGGTCCCAGCATCACAGCAAGGCCGCAGCATCTCATCATAGCAAGGCCGTATCACAGCAGCACACAGCACGGCCACAGCATAGCAGACAGCATCACAGCATGGCCACAGCATAGCAGACAGCATCACAGCAGCCGACATCAGCAGTAGCAGGGAATGGTCAGTTGCTCGGGGTGAGGTGAGGTCACTTCAGGTCATCAACAGCAGGTGCGGTCACCCATCCCTGGCAACTGCGGGTAACTGGCGGTCCGTGGGTGATGGTCACAGAGGCTGGGTAACGCAGACAGACACCCACTACACTGGATGACAGACCAGGGCAGCAATACATCTACTGGGGCACATCAGCTGGGTGACTGGGCATATCAGCTGGGTGACTGGGCACATCAGGTGGACAGCAATCATAGGCAACTCTTCAGTGGGTGACAGTTGTGGGTGAGTCTTCCAAGGTGGGCTGGGTGACTTCTCATTCCTCTGTAAATATTCAATTTCGGCCAGTAATTGCTTCCCCCAAAAGTCTCACCCAAACACTGATATTCTCCACCATTTATCTCAAACCAACAACCAACTCCACCAAATATAATACAACCAAGCAATTATTCAGACCCACTGTCAAGAAAAGGTCAGTTAAGGTCACTAGGATTATAATATCATTATAATAACACAAAATCAAATGGTAGCAAATGGTAGCATAAGTATAACCGAGCAGTCAAAAATAAGGCACATGGGACTGGTTCCTACTATAAAAATAATGAGAACCACCACCGCTTAGACACCATGTCATGCAGGGGGGTAATGATTAGGGGAATATGGGAGTAAGGGATTATGTAGGCAGGGGAGAGGCAGGCGAGGTGGTAGGAGTGAGATGATTAGCAGAGGTAGGTAGATAATGACAGGTCAGTGGTGACCACCACGACACTCTCATTAACTCTACACTACTCACTAACATATGCCTCGCCCATTCTTCACTTATATATAAACATAATAAAATATAAGAAAAAAGAATAAATAACGGTGGGCAGTGAATATTACTATTCTACTCAAACACAGTTTATTATTAAGTTCTTGTACAATAATATATTTGGGAACAGGAGTACATTATTGGGGTTTAGATAAATGGGGTGGTACACATAAGCAGTGAGACAGGGAATACAATTAGCTTGGCGAAACAGAATATAACTTACAATATAGTTCAGAGGGCAGTTCATCACAGGAACTAAGCCACAGGTCCCAAGACCTACACAGCACGAGTACTGCGCCAAGCCAGTACTCTGCCCAATGCCTCCAACAGTCTCCTCCAGAGCCCTGCACCCCAGCAGCAGCTCCGCTCGAGGTCTCTGCTCAGGAGCTCTGCACCCCAGCAGCAGCTCCGCTCGAATCTCCTGATCATGCTCTTCCTTGGGCTTTTATGGTGGTCCAAGCACCCTCCACAACCACGTGTACGACCTGACACCTAGGTCTGACGCCGTCAAGAACAAAAGACCTCAGATGTGGGCGTGGCTACAGACGTTTGCCAAGGCAAGGTGTGACCATATAATTGGTTAAATTAGGTCTCCCAAGAGACCTCACAAGCCCAGCTGAACTACATCACAGTGTTGAGCCTAAACCTGACCCATCAGTTTTGTGTTGAGCCTACACCTGACCCAGCAGTGTTGTTAAGAGCCTACAACTGACCCACCAGTGCTGTGTTGATGCTACATCTAAAAGGATTATTTGGCGTTCTGGTAGTGGGTGGTTAAATGATACGTCTTCGGAGGCTTCTTACTTTATTGTTATGTCGTGGTGGGTACACACGCTTGTGTGTTGTGCCCATGGCCTGGGCAGGGCCATCCCACGAGAGAGAGCTAGAAGTAGCCCTTGTGTCTTCCTGCTAGGCCGCTGTGAGAGTGAGCGTGAGGCAAGGGCAGGCAGGCTGAAGTGGCAACGCCTATAGGTGGCAGCACCAGCATGGCACGAAATATGAACTAAGCTGGCAGACAGCATAGGCTGTCCGTGCAGACAGTACAGACTGTCTACATACGCTCGGCCACCTACCTCGCGTCATCCCGACGCGACAGTACTGGTAGTAAAAGAAACTTGGTCTCTCTCTTGTAGGAACAGGGCACAGAACACAAAATAAAAACATGTATATACATATGGACATTGAAAGAAAAAACTTCCTACAGGGAGGGAAGAAAAAAACATGTGGGGTGTGCTAAACATCGTGGTCAAAGGCAGTGAGCGTCGATGGGCATCACTGCACGCCTTCCTGCGTCTGGACAGATACTGCAGCACAGGAGACATCACTGCAGCTGAGCTGTGACGTAACAGGGTATGGTCTCCTCTGGAACAGTGAAGCAGTCATCGTAGGAGTTGCTGCAGGTTTTCACTCAACCTGGGGCACGACATGCTGGTGCCCTCGAGTGAGGCGTCGACAAAACTCGGCAACTGGGCAGGACTTCTGGCAAGTGACTCAGGAGGACACTTCTCGACTGGTACTGTTGCTGGGCTGTCACTGCTGGCGAGCGTGGAGCGAGTTGTGGAGCGAGTCATGGCAGAGACGACTGGGTGAAACATCTGGGAGTCGTAACATCGTACACCAGACTGCAGTGATAGAGCTAGCAGTCAAAGTGACATCTTTGTGCAGGCTGCTCACTGAAGCTTGTGACACGAGGCTGACACAGCGCTTGCCGACAGTGACTAACTGCGGCTTGGCGAGTATCATTCTCTCGGCAGTTGGAGTTATAGCAGAGGTTAGTCTAAGCGTCCCCAGACTTGTTTCTCTACATATAACTGCACTCTGACGGTCTGGAGGTGAAGTGAAACAAATCTCGATGGGAATCGTAGCAGGTACGATTCTGCAGAACATCACGAGCGACGAGCATAAAAGCTTTCTGTACAAGAGGGCTCGGTCACTCGGGGCTGTCTTGATATCAGCTGTCATACACACTGGTCACATCGGGTGACTTAGCACAGTGGTGCTACTCAGGTCTGGCTCAGACCTCACTGAACACACGGAAACTTTAACACACCCGCGGTACATGCGGTACAACATGGCTTAAACTAGCAAATGATGCTTTTCTGTGCATAAAACTGACACTAAGACATATACTAAAATGTGAGAACACTGACTGAGAGGAATTAACACGGTATATATCTTCTCTTAGTCTTCTCGACAATATTTTAATAATTACTGAACACTCGATGGTGACATCATGTGATGTCAGGCGTGATGACGTCAGCAGCACTGTTATGTCAGCAGAAATCTCGAGGTGATGTCAGGCAGACATCGTGAGGTGACGTCAGCAGACATCGTGACGTCATGAAGTCGGCCAGCATCGTGGGTGACGTCAATGTGATGCGGGCAGCAGACCACAGCATGAGGCCTGGGACATCTGGCTCGGTAACTCATGTGGTTTGTAGATCCACGTGACATCACCCACACCCACGTGGCGTTGTGATCCACGTGGCATGCTGATCTACGTGGCATGCCGATCCGTGTGGCTTGCTGATCTACATGGCATGCTGATCCACGTAGCTTCGAGTGGCCTCGGGCACTCGGATAAACAGCACTGGCGACGAATTCACATGAAAAACAGCAGAAAACACAGCAGAGGGAGTGAGTAGTGGTGAGTGGTGTATGGTAGGCTGGTGAGGTGTGTGGGTGAGTGTATGGCGAGGGAGCATCTGGCCATTCCTCCTCCTCCAACCCACAAACACAGGGAAACACACTGGACACAGAAATCACCACAAAACTCACCTCTGGCTTGCTGAAACAGCTGTGCTGAGCTGAACAACAACAGGAACATACAAGTGACGCTGAACACATGACTTGAGAAACAGCGTGGGATGCTGTAGCGTGGGGTTACAATTCTCGGAGAATTTCGGCAAATTTCGGCTGGATCCTGCTTGTACCTGTGTCTGGATGCTCAAACGTGCAGACACGACACCAGGATAACTTGTTGAGAGACGGATGCTTCTTGTGTAGGGTGATGAAGTGAAGATGACTTCATACCTCTCCTTCCTCTCTCCGGGCAAACAACTGCTGCGACCACCGCTGCTACCATTGTTTAATGGTTTGTTTGGTAGGCTGTAGCGGGTGGTTAATGATAAATCTTCTTTGGAGGCTTCTTACTTTATTGTTATGTCGTGGTGGGTACACAGGCTTGTGTGTTGTGCCAATGGCCAGGGCAGGGCCATACCACAAGAGAGAGCTAGGAGTAGGCCTTGTGTCTTCCTGCTAGGCTGCTGTGAGAGTGAGCATGAGGCAAGGGCAGGCAGGCTGAAGTGGCAACGCCTATAGGTGGCAGCACCAGCATGGCGCGAAATATGAACTAAGCTGGCAGACAACATAGGCTGTCTGTGCAGACAGTACAGGCTGTCTACATACCTAACCCACCAGTGTTGTGATTATACTACACCTGACCCACCAGTGTTGTGTTGATCCTGCAACTGACCCACCAGTGTTGTGTTGATCCTACACTTGACCCACCAGTGTTGTGTTGATCCTACACTTGACCCACCAGTGTTGTGTTGATCCTATATGAGACCCACCAGTGTTGTGCCGATCCTACACCTGACCCACCAGTGTTGTGTCGATCCTACACCTGACCCACCAGTGTTGTGTTGATCCTACACTTGACCCACCAGTGTTGTATTCATCCTACACCTGACCCACCAGTGTTGTGTTGGTCCTACACCTCACCCACCAGTGTTGTGTTGATCCTTCATCTGACCCACCAGTGTTGTGCTGAGCCTACACTTGACCCATCAGTGTTGTGTTGATCCTACACGTGACCCACCAGTGTTTTGAGCCTACACCTGACCCACCAGTGTTGTGTTGATCCTACACCTGACCCACCAGTGTTGTTTTGAGCATACACCTGACTCACCAGTGTTGTGTTGAGCCTACATCTGATCCACCAGTGTTGTGTTGAGCCTACACCTGACCCATCAGTTTTGTGTTCAGCCTACATCTGATCCACCAGTGTGTTGAGCCTACACCTGACCTATCAGTTTTGTGTTGAGCCTACACGTGACCCACCAGTGTAGTGTTGAGCCAACACCTAACCCACCAGTGTTGTGTTCAGCCTACACCTGACCTATCAGTTTTGTGTTGAGCGTACACCTAACCCACCAGTGTTGTGTCGATCCTACACCTGACCCACTAGTGTTGTGGAAAATACTGTATATATTTTCCAGAAATTCAGTATTTATATGTAAATAGATGGCCATAGTGTATTTAATAATATTTATATCATAGAAAACGGAAAGCCTGCGTCTGCGCAGACGGGACTCGCCATCTTGGTTTTGAATTTTGTATTAGAAACGTTGGTGAATGGGGAAGAATTTTTCGTTCTCTAGAGGTTAAAATTGTGTTGACACCTCTCAAATAGGAGGCGAAATTGGTGGATGTGCATTCCTGCATAACTTGAGATATCAGACGAATGGACAAGACAGCTCCAGGAACCTCAGATAAGCTCTCTAGATTTCTGTGTAATTGTGGCCAGCATTATTTTCATAGATTTAGTTAGAGTGAGGTTTTCTGAGTATGATACAAATTAATATCCAGTCAAATTGGTGAGTGATATTAAGAAATATTTTCCTTCTGTTATGTAATTGTGTATATATACAACCATTTATTATTTTTAATATACAGTCCACAAATTTATATATTTACCAGTATTCCTGGTGTATGTATATTTCATTTAATTAATAGGTCCAGAGCAACTTGTGGAAATGACAGTGGTAGGTATCGAAGGGGGACATTTTTCGCGACCTAGGTTTCCCAAATTCCTACTTGTCTATGTAACATTGATAAATAATAATTATTTTGTTATCATTTACTGTTATGTACACAATTAGTTACATTCAGATAAATGCAATTTTCCACATAACTGCACCGTGAACGAACTACACCATGAACCAACTGCACAATGAACCAACTGCAACATGAACCAATTGCACCATGAACCAACTGCACAATGAACCAACTGCACCATGAACCAACTGCACAATGAACCAACTGCAATATGAACCAATTGCACCATGAACCAACTGCACCATGAACCAACTGCACCATGAACCAACTGCACCATGAACCAACTGCACCACGAACCAACTGCACCATGAACCAACTGCACCACGAACCAACTGCACCACGAACCAACTGCACCATGAACCAACTGCACTATGAACCAACTGTACCATGTAACAACTGCACCATGAACCAACTGCACCATGAACCAACTGCACTATGAACCAACTGCACCATGAAATAATTGCATCATGAACCAACTGCACCACGAACCAACTGCACCATGAACCAACTGCACTATGAACCAACTGTACCATGTAACAACTGCACCATGAACCAACTGCACCATGAACCAACTGCACTATGAACCAACTGCACCATGAAATAATTGCATCATGAACCAACTGCACCATGAACCAACTGCACTATGAACCAACTGTACCATGTAACAACTGCACCACGAACCAACTGCACCATGAAACAACTGCACCACGAACCAACTGCACCACGAACCAACTGCACCATGAACCAACTGCACTATGAACCAACTGTACCATGTAACAACTGCACCATGAACCAACTGCACCATGAACCAACTGCACTATGAACCAACATCACCATGAACCAACTACACCATGAGCCAACTGCACCATGAACCAATTGCACCATGAACAAACTGCACCATGAACCAACTGCGCCATGAACCAACTGCGCCATGAACCAAGTGAACCATGAACCAACTGCACCATGAACCAACTGCACCATGAACCAACTGCACCATGAACCAATTGCACCATAAACCAACTACACTATGAACAAACTGAACCATGAACCAACTGCGCCATGAACCAACTGCACCATGAACCAACTGCACCATGAACCAACTGCACCATGAACCAACTGCATCATGAACCAACTGCACCATGAACCAACTGCACCATGAACCAACTGCACTATGAACCAACTGCACCATGAACCAACTGCATCATGAACCAACTGCACCATGAAACAACTGCACCATGAACCAACTGCACCACGAAACAACTGCACCGTGAACCAACTGCACCATGAACCAACTGCACCATGAACCAACTGCACCATGAACCAATTGCACCATGAACCAACTGCACCGTGAACCAACTGCATCATGAACCAACTGCACCGTGAACCAACTGCATCATGAACCAACTGCACCATGAACCAATTGCACCATGAACCAACTACACCATTAACCAACTGCACCATGAAACAATTGTACCATGAACCAACTGCACCATGAACCAACTGCACCTTGACCCAACTGCACCGTGAACCAATTGCACCATGAACCAACTGCACCGTGAACCAACTGCATCATGAACCAATTGCACCATGAATCAATTGCATCATGAACCAACTGCACCATGAACCAACTGCACCATGACCCAACTGCACCATGACCCAACTGCACCATGAACCAACTGCACCATGAACCAACTGCACCATGAACCAACTGCACTATGAACCAACTGCACCATGACCCAACTGCACCATGACCCAACTGCACCATGAACCAACTGCACCATGACCCAACTGCACCATGAACCAACTGCACCATGAATCAACTGCACCATGAACCAACTGCACCATGAAACAACTGCACCATGAACCAACTGCACCATGAACCAACTGCACCATGAACCAACTGCACCATGAACCAACTGCACCATGAACCAACTGCACTATGAACCAACTGCATCATGAACCAACTGCACCATGAACCAAATGCACCATGAACCAACTACACAATAAACCAACTGCACCATGAACCAACTGCACCACGAACCAAGTGCACTATGAACCAACTGCACCATTAACCAGTTGCACCATGAACCAACTGCACTATGAACCAACTGCATCATGAACCAACTGCACCATGAACCAACTGCACCATGAACCAACTGCACCATGAACCAACTGAACCATGAACCAACTGCACCATGAACCAACTGCACAATGAACCAACTGCACTATGAACCAACTGTACCATGAACCAACTGCACCATGAACCAACTGCACCGTGAACCAACTGCTCCATGAACCAACTGCACCATGAACCAATTGCACCATGAACCAACTGCACCGTGAACCAACTGCATAATGAACCATCTGCACCGTGAACCAACTGCATCATGAACCAACTGCACCATGAACCAATTGCACCATGAACCAACTGCACCATGAACCAACTGCACCATGAACCAATTGCACCATGAACCAACTGCACCATGAACCAACTGCACCGTGAACCAATTGCACCATGAACCAACTGCACGGTGAACCAACTGCATCATGAACCAACTGCATCATGAACCAACTGCACCATGAACCAACTGCACCGTGAACCAACTGCATCATGAACCAATTGCACCATGAACCAACTGCACCATGAACCAATTGCATCATGAACCAACTGCACCGTGAACCAACTGCTCCATGAACCAACTGCACCATGAAATAACTGCACCATGAAACAACTGCACTGTGAACCAACTGCACCATGAACCAACTGCACCATGAAACAACTGCACCATGAACCAACTGCACCATGAACCAACTGCACCATGAACCAACTGCACCATGAACCAACTGCACCATGAACCAACTCCACCATGAACCAACTGCACTATGAACCAACTGCACCATGAACCAACTGCACCATGAACCAACTGCACCATGAACCAAATGCACCATGAACCAACTGCACCATAAACCAACTGCACCATGAGCCAACTGCACCATGAACCAACTACACTATGAACCAACTGCACCATGAACCAACTGCACCATGAACCAACTGCACCATGAACCAACTGCACCATGAACCAACTGCACTATGAACCAACTGCATCATGAACCAACTGCACCATGAACCAACTGCACCATGAACCAACTGCACCATGAACCAACTGAACCATGAACCAACTGCACCATGAACCAACTGCACCATGAACCAACTGCACTATGAACCAACTGTACCATGAACCAACTGCACCATGAACCAACTGCACCGTGAACCAACTGCTCCATGAACCAACTGCACCATGAACCAACTGCACCATTAACCAACTGCACCATGAACCAACTGTACTGTGAACCAACTGCACCATGAACCAACTGCACCATGAACCAACTGCACCATGAACAAACTGCACCATGAACCAACTGCACCATGAACCAACTGCACCGTGAACCAACTGCACCATGAACCAACTGCACCATGAACCAACTGCACTGTGAACTAACTGCACCATGAACCAACTGCACCATGAACCAACTGCACGATGAACCAACTGCACCATGAACCAACTGCACCATGAACCAACTGCACCATGAACCAACTACACTATGAACAAACTGAACCATGAACCAACTGCACCATGAACCAACTGCACCATGAACCAACTGCACTATGAACCAACTGCATCATGAACCAACTGCACCATGAACCAACTGCACCATGAACCAACTGCACCATGAACCAACTGAACCATGAACCAACTGCACCATGAACCAACTGCACCATGAAGCAACTGCACTATGAACCAACTGTACCATGAACCAACTGCACCATGAACCAACTGCACCGTGAACCAGCTGCTCCATGAACCAACTGTACTGTGAACCAACTGCACCATGAACCAACTGCACCATGAACCAACTGCCCCATGAACAAACTGCACCATGAACCAACTGCACCATGAACCAACTACACTATGAACAAACTGAACCATGAACCAACTGCACCATGAACCAACTGCACCGTGAACCAGCTGCTCCATGAACCAACTGCACCATGAACCAACTGCACCATGAACCAACTGCACCATGAACCAACTGTACTGTGAACCAACTGCACCATGAACCAACTGCACCATGAACCAACTGCCCCATGAACAAACTGCACCATGAACCAACTGCACCATGAACCAACTGCACCGTGAACCAACTGCACCATGAACCAACTGCACCATGAACCAACTGCACTGTGAACCAACTGCACCATGAACCAACTGCACCATGAACCAACTGCACGATGAACCAACTGCACCATGAACCAACTGCACCATGAACCAACTGCACCATGAACCAACTACACTATGAACAAACTGAACCATGAACCAACTGCACCATGAACCAACTGCACCATGAACCAACTACACTATGAACAAACTGAACCATGAACCAACTGCACCATGAACCAACTGCACCATGAACCAACTACACTATGAACAAACTGAACCATGAACCAACTGCACCATGAACCAGCTGCACCATGAACCAACTGCACCATGAACCAACTGCACCATGAACCAACTGCACCATGAACCAACTGCACCATGAACCAACTGCACCATGAACCAACTGCACCATGAACCAACTGTACTGTGAACCAACTGCACCATGAACCAACTGCACCATGAACCAACTGCACCATGAACAAACTGCACCATGAACCAACTGCACCATGAACCAACTGCACCGTGAACCAACTGCACCATGAACCAACTGCACCATGAACCAACTGCACTGTGAACCAACTGCACCATGAACCAACTGCACCATGAACCAACTGCACGATGAACCAACTGCACCATGAACCAACTGCACCATGAACCAACTGCACCATGAACCAACTACACTATGAACAAACTGAACCATGAACTGACTGCACCATGAACCAACTGCACCATGAACCAACTACACTATGAACAAACTGAACCATGAACCAACTGCACCATGAACCAAGTGCACCATGAACCAACTACACTATGAACAAACTGAACCATGAACCAACTGCACCATGAACCAACTGCACCATGAACCAACTGCACCATGAACCAACTGCACCATGAACCAACTGCACCATGAACCAACTGCACCATGAACCAACTGCACCATGAACCAACTGCACCATGAACCAACTGCACGATGAACCAACTGCACCATGAACCAACTGCACCATGAACCAACTGCACCATGAACCAACTACACTATGAACAAACTGATCCATGAACCAACTGCACCATGAACCAACTGCACCATGAACCAACTGCACCATGAACCAACTGCACCATGAACCAACTGCACCATGAACCAACTGCACCATGAACCAACTGCACCATGAACCAACTGCACGATGAACCAACTGCACCATGAACCAACTGCACCATGAACCAACTGCACCATGAACCAACTACACTATGAACAAACTGAACCATGAACCAACTGCACCATGAACCAACTGCACCATGAACCAACTGCACCATGAACCAACTGCACCATGAACCAACTGCACCATGAACCAACTGCACCATGAACCAACTGCACCATGAACCAACTGTACCATGAACCAACTGCATCATGAACCTACTGCACCATGACCCAACTGCACTATGAACCAACTGCACCATGAACCAACTGCACCATGAACCAACTGCATTATGAACCAACTGCACCATGAACCAACTGCACTATGAACCAACTGCACAAAGAGCAAACTGCACCATGAACCAACTGCACTATGAACCAACTGCACCATGAACCAACTTCACCATGAACCAACTGCACCATGAACCAACAGCACCATGAACCAACTGCAGCATGAACCAACTACATCATGAACGAACTGCACCATGAACCAACTGCACCATGAACCAACTTCACCATGAACCAACTGCACCATGAACCAACAGCACCATGAACCAACTGCAGCATGAACCAACTACATCATGAACGAACTGCACCATGAACCAACTGCACCATGAACCAACTGCACCATGAACCAACTGCATCATGAACCTACTGCACCATGAACCAACTGCACTATGAACCAACTGCACCATGAACCAACTGCACCATGAACCAACTGCATTATGAACCAACTGCACCATGAACCAACTGCACTATGAACCAACTGCACCATGAACCAACTGCACCATGAACCAACTGCACAAAGAGCAAACTGCACCATGAACCAAGTGCACTATGAACCAACTGCACCATGAACCAACTGCACCATGAACCAACTGCACCGTGAAGCAACTGCACCATAAACCAACTGCACCATGAACCAACTGCACCATGAACCAACTGCACAAAGAGCAAACTGCACCATGAACCAAGTGCACTATGAACCAACTGCACCATGAACCAACTGCACCATGAACCAACTGCACCGTGAAGCAACTGCATTATAAACCAACTGCACCATGAACCAAGTGCACTATGAATCAACTACATCAAGAACCAACTGCACCATGAACCAACTGAACCATGAACCAACTGCGCCATGAACCAAGTACATCATGAACCAACTGCACCATGAACCAACTGAACCATGAACCAACTGCGCCATGAACCAAGTACATCATGAACCAACTGCACCATGAACCAACTGTACCATGAATCAACTGCACCATGAACAAACTGCACCATGAACCAACTGCACCATGAACCAACTGCATCACGAACCAACTGCACCATGAACCAACTGCACTATGAACCAAGTGCACCATGAACCAACTACACTATGAACCAACTGCACCATGAACCAACTGCACCATGAACCAACTGCACCATGAACCAACTGCACCATGAACCAACTGCATAATGAACCAACTTAACCATGAACCAACTGCACCATGAACCAACTGCACTATGAACCAACTGCACCATGAACCAACTGCACTATGAACCAACTGCACCATGAACCAACTGCACCATGAACCAACTGCATCATAAACCAACTGCACCATGAACCAACTGCATAATGAACCAACTTCACCATGAACCAACTGCACCATGAACCAACTGCACCATGAACTAACTGCACTATGAACCAACTGCACCATGAACCAACTGCGCCATGAAACATCTACATCAAGAAACAACTGCACCATGAACCAACTGCACCATGAACCAACTGAACCATGAACCAACTGCGCCATGAACCAACTGCGCCATGAACCAAGTACATCATGAAAAAACTGCACCATGAACCAACTGTACCATGAACCAACTGCACCATGAATCAACTGCACCATGAACCAACTGCACCATGAACCAACTGCACCATGAACGAACTGCACCATGTACCCACTGCACCATGAACCAACTGCACCATGAACAAACTGCACAATGAACCAACTGCACCATGTACCAACTGCACCATGAACCAACTTCACCATGAACCGACTGCACCATGAACCAACTGCACTATGAACCAACTGCACTATGAACCAACTGCACCATGAACCAACTGCATCATGAACCAACTGCACCATGAACCAACTGCTCTATGAACCAACTGCACCATGAACCAACTGCACCATGAACCAACTGCATCATGAACGAACTGCACCATGAACCAACTGCACCGTGAACCAACTGCACCGTGAACCAACTGCACTGTGAACCAACTGCACAGTGAACCAACTGCACCATGAACCAACTGCACCATGAACCAACTGCACCATGTACCAACTGCACCATGAACCTACTGCACCATGAACCAACTGCACCATGAACCAACTGCACCATGAACCAACTGCACCATGAACCAACTGCACCATGAACCAACTGCATCATGAACCAACTGCACCATGAACCAACTGCATCATGAACCAACTGCACCATGAACCAACTGCACCATGAACCAACTGCACCATGAACCAACTGCACCATGAACCAACTGCACCATGAACCAACTGCACCATGAACCAACTGCACTATGAACCAACTGCACCATGAACCAACTGCACCATGAACCAACTGCACCATGAACCAACTGCACCATGAACCAACTGCATCATGAACCAACTGCATCATGAACCAACTGCACCATGAACCAACTGCACCATGAACCAACTGCACCATGAACCAACTGCACCATGAACCAACTGCACCATGAACCAACTTCACCATGAACCAACTGCACCATGAACCAACTGCACTATGAACCAACTGCACCATGAACCAACTGCATCATGAACCAACTGCATCATGAACCAACTGCACCATGAACCAACTGCACCATGAACCAACTGCACCATGAACGAACTGCACCATGAACCAACTGCACCATGAACCAACTGCACCATGAACCAACTTCACCATGAACCAACTGCACCATGAACCAACTGCACTATGATCCAACTGCACCATGAACCAACTGCATCATGAACCAACTGCACCATGAACCAACTGCACCATGAACCAACTGCACCATGAACCAACTGCACCATGAACCAACTGCACCATGAACCAACTGCACCATGAACCATCTGCACCATGAACCAACTGCACCATGTACCAACTGCACCATGAACCAACTGCACCATGTACCAACTGCACCGTGAACCAACTGCACCATGAACCAACTGCATCATGAACCAACTGCACCATGAACCAACTGCATCATGAACCAACTGCACCATGAACCAACTGCACCATGAACCAACTGCACCATGAGCCAACTGCACCGTGAACCAACTGCACTATGAACCAACTGCACCATGAACCAACTGCACCATGAACCAACTGCACCATGAACCAACTGCTCTATGAACCAACTGCGCCATGAACCAACTGCACCATGAACCAACTGCACCATGAACCAACTGCACCATGAGCCAACTGCACCGTGAACCAACTGCACTATGAACCAACTGCACCATGAACCAACTGCACCATGAACCAACTGCACCATGAACCAACTGCTCTATGAACCAACTGCACCATGAACCAACTGCACCATGAACAAACTGCACCATGAACCAACTGCACCATGAACCAACTGCACCGTGAACCAACTGCACCATGAACCAACTGCACCATGAACCAACTGCACTGTGAACCAACTGCACCATGAACCAACTGCACCATGAACCAACTGCACGATGAACCAACTGCACCATGAACCAACTGCACCATGAACCAACTGCACCATGAACCAACTACACTATGAACAAACTGAACCATGAACTGACTGCACCATGAACCAACTGCACCATGAACCAACTACACTATGAACAAACTGAACCATGAACCAACTGCACCATGAACCAAGTGCACCATGAACCAACTACACTATGAACAAACTGAACCATGAACCAACTGCACCATGAACCAACTGCACCATGAACCAACTGCACCATGAACCAACTGCACCATGAACCAACTGCACCATGAACCAACTGCACCATGAACCAACTGCACCATGAACCAACTGCACCATGAACCAACTGCACGATGAACCAACTGCACCATGAACCAACTGCACCATGAACCAACTGCACCATGAACCAACTACACTATGAACAAACTGATCCATGAACCAACTGCACCATGAACCAACTGCACCATGAACCAACTGCACCATGAACCAACTGCACCATGAACCAACTGCACCATGAACCAACTGCACCATGAACCAACTGCACCATGAACCAACTGCACGATGAACCAACTGCACCATGAACCAACTGCACCATGAACCAACTGCACCATGAACCAACTACACTATGAACAAACTGAACCATGAACCAACTGCACCATGAACCAACTGCACCATGAACCAACTGCACCATGAACCAACTGCACCATGAACCAACTGCACCATGAACCAACTGCACCATGAACCAACTGCACCATGAACCAACTGTACCATGAACCAACTGCATCATGAACCTACTGCACCATGACCCAACTGCACTATGAACCAACTGCACCATGAACCAACTGCACCATGAACCAACTGCATTATGAACCAACTGCACCATGAACCAACTGCACTATGAACCAACTGCACAAAGAGCAAACTGCACCATGAACCAACTGCACTATGAACCAACTGCACCATGAACCAACTTCACCATGAACCAACTGCACCATGAACCAACAGCACCATGAACCAACTGCAGCATGAACCAACTACATCATGAACGAACTGCACCATGAACCAACTGCACCATGAACCAACTTCACCATGAACCAACTGCACCATGAACCAACAGCACCATGAACCAACTGCAGCATGAACCAACTACATCATGAACGAACTGCACCATGAACCAACTGCACCATGAACCAACTGCACCATGAACCAACTGCATCATGAACCTACTGCACCATGAACCAACTGCACTATGAACCAACTGCACCATGAACCAACTGCACCATGAACCAACTGCATTATGAACCAACTGCACCATGAACCAACTGCACTATGAACCAACTGCACCATGAACCAACTGCACCATGAACCAACTGCACAAAGAGCAAACTGCACCATGAACCAAGTGCACTATGAACCAACTGCACCATGAACCAACTGCACCATGAACCAACTGCACCGTGAAGCAACTGCACCATAAACCAACTGCACCATGAACCAACTGCACCATGAACCAACTGCACAAAGAGCAAACTGCACCATGAACCAAGTGCACTATGAACCAACTGCACCATGAACCAACTGCACCATGAACCAACTGCACCGTGAAGCAACTGCATTATAAACCAACTGCACCATGAACCAAGTGCACTATGAATCAACTACATCAAGAACCAACTGCACCATGAACCAACTGAACCATGAACCAACTGCGCCATGAACCAAGTACATCATGAACCAACTGCACCATGAACCAACTGAACCATGAACCAACTGCGCCATGAACCAAGTACATCATGAACCAACTGCACCATGAACCAACTGTACCATGAATCAACTGCACCATGAACAAACTGCACCATGAACCAACTGCACCATGAACCAACTGCATCACGAACCAACTGCACCATGAACCAACTGCACTATGAACCAAGTGCACCATGAACCAACTACACTATGAACCAACTGCACCATGAACCAACTGCACCATGAACCAACTGCACCATGAACCAACTGCACCATGAACCAACTGCATAATGAACCAACTTAACCATGAACCAACTGCACCATGAACCAACTGCACTATGAACCAACTGCACCATGAACCAACTGCACTATGAACCAACTGCACCATGAACCAACTGCACCATGAACCAACTGCATCATAAACCAACTGCACCATGAACCAACTGCATAATGAACCAACTTCACCATGAACCAACTGCACCATGAACCAACTGCACCATGAACTAACTGCACTATGAACCAACTGCACCATGAACCAACTGCGCCATGAAACATCTACATCAAGAAACAACTGCACCATGAACCAACTGCACCATGAACCAACTGAACCATGAACCAACTGCGCCATGAACCAACTGCGCCATGAACCAAGTACATCATGAAAAAACTGCACCATGAACCAACTGTACCATGAACCAACTGCACCATGAATCAACTGCACCATGAACCAACTGCACCATGAACCAACTGCACCATGAACGAACTGCACCATGTACCCACTGCACCATGAACCAACTGCACCATGAACAAACTGCACAATGAACCAACTGCACCATGTACCAACTGCACCATGAACCAACTTCACCATGAACCGACTGCACCATGAACCAACTGCACTATGAACCAACTGCACTATGAACCAACTGCACCATGAACCAACTGCACCATGAACCAACTGCACCATGAACCAACTGCTCTATGAACCAACTGCACCATGAACCAACTGCACCATGAACCAACTGCATCATGAACGAACTGCACCATGAACCAACTGCACCGTGAACCAACTGCACCGTGAACCAACTGCACTGTGAACCAACTGCACAGTGAACCAACTGCACCATGAACCAACTGCACCATGAACCAACTGCACCATGTACCAACTGCACCATGAACCTACTGCACCATGAACCAACTGCACCATGAACCAACTGCACCATGAACCAACTGCACCATGAACCAACTGCACCATGAACCAACTGCATCATGAACCAACTGCACCATGAACCAACTGCATCATGAACCAACTGCACCATGAACCAACTGCACCATGAACCAACTGCACCATGAACCAACTGCACCATGAACCAACTGCACCATGAACCAACTGCACCATGAACCAACTGCACTATGAACCAACTGCACCATGAACCAACTGCACCATGAACCAACTGCACCATGAACCAACTGCACCATGAACCAACTGCATCATGAACCAACTGCATCATGAACCAACTGCACCATGAACCAACTGCACCATGAACCAACTGCACCATGAACCAACTGCACCATGAACCAACTGCACCATGAACCAACTTCACCATGAACCAACTGCACCATGAACCAACTGCACTATGAACCAACTGCACCATGAACCAACTGCATCATGAACCAACTGCATCATGAACCAACTGCACCATGAACCAACTGCACCATGAACCAACTGCACCATGAACGAACTGCACCATGAACCAACTGCACCATGAACCAACTGCACCATGAACCAACTTCACCATGAACCAACTGCACCATGAACCAACTGCACTATGATCCAACTGCACCATGAACCAACTGCATCATGAACCAACTGCACCATGAACCAACTGCACCATGAACCAACTGCACCATGAACCAACTGCACCATGAACCAACTGCACCATGAACCAACTGCACCATGAACCATCTGCACCATGAACCAACTGCACCATGTACCAACTGCACCATGAACCAACTGCACCATGTACCAACTGCACCGTGAACCAACTGCACCATGAACCAACTGCATCATGAACCAACTGCACCATGAACCAACTGCATCATGAACCAACTGCACCATGAACCAACTGCACCATGAACCAACTGCACCATGAGCCAACTGCACCGTGAACCAACTGCACTATGAACCAACTGCACCATGAACCAACTGCACCATGAACCAACTGCACCATGAACCAACTGCTCTATGAACCAACTGCGCCATGAACCAACTGCACCATGAACCAACTGCACCATGAACCAACTGCACCATGAGCCAACTGCACCGTGAACCAACTGCACTATGAACCAACTGCACCATGAACCAACTGCACCATGAACCAACTGCACCATGAACCAACTGCTCTATGAACCAACTGCACCATGAACCAACTGCACCATGAACCAACTGCACCATGAGCCAACTGCACCGTGAACCAACTGCACTATGAACCAACTGCACCATGAACCAACTGCACCATGAACCAACTGCACCATGAACCAACTGCTCTATGAACCAACTGCACCATGAACCAACTGCACCATGAACCAACTGCACCATGAACCAACTGCACCATGAGCCAACTGCACCATGAACCAACTGCACTATGAACCAACTGCACCATGAACCAACTGCACCATGAACCAACTGCACCATGAACCAACTGCTCTATGAACCAACTGCACCATGAACCAACTGCACCATGAACCAACTGCACCATGAACCAACTGCACCATGAACCAACTGCACTATGAACCAACTGCTCTATGAACCAACTGCACCATGAACCAACTGCACCATGAACCAACTGCTCTATGAACCAACTGCACCATGAACCAACTGCACCATGAACCAACTGCACCATGAACCAACTGCACTATGAACCAACTGCACCATGAACCAACTGCACTATGAACCAACTGCACCATGAACCAACTGCACCATGAACCAACTGCACCATGAACCAACTGCTCTATGAACCAACTGCACCATGAACCAACTGCACCATGAACCAACTGCACCATGAACCAACTGCACCATGAACCAACTGCACCATGAACCAACTGCACCATGAACCAACTGCACCATGAACCAACTGCTCTATGAACCAACTGCACCATGAACCAACTGCACCATGAACCAACTGCACCATGAACCAACTGCACCATGAACCAACTGCACCATGAACCAACTGCACCATGAACCAACTGCACCATGAACCAACTGCTCTATGAACCAACTGCACCATGAACCAACTGCACCATGAACCAACTGCACCATGAACCAACTGCACCATGAACCAACTGCACCATGAACCAACTGCTCTATGAACCAACTGCACCATGAACCAACTGCACCATGAACCAACTGCATCATGAACCAACTGCACCATGAACCAACTGCATCATGAACCAACTGCACTATTTATTTATTTTTTTTATTTATTTATTTCCAATTTGTGCACACATACAGAGGTACAAAAAAATACAGATAAGAGCAGTATGCCAAAGCCACTTATACTATGCATAGCATTACGGGCTGGCTTAAAATTAACTTAAGATTAACTAAGCAGTGATTATTATTATTATTATAATCAAAAAGAAGCGCTAAGCCACAAGGACTATACAGCGCTGCTACTAAGCAATGATGAAATCAGTGATAAAACATTAATGTAAACAGATAACTATAAAGCACAAGTGAGTATTACAAAGACAGGTCATATGGTTGCATTCAGTTAGGTAGTGATTCTGTTAGGTAGTGTATTTAAAAAATAATAAAGTTAGATTGGGTTTTAGGTTTAACATTTATGTGATATAATTGTGAGAAACATTTAAGATATACAATTTATAATGTTCAGTTATTCAGTATTTATTTGGTTTTGGGTGAGTAAGTAATCTTTGAGAAGAGACTTGAATTTATAAACAGGTAGTGTTTCTTTTATATTTACAGGTAATGAATTCCAGATTTTTTTTTTTTTATATTTTATTGAAAACTTACATGGTACCAAAATATAGACATAAAAACTGTTTTTGTCAAAAGACAAGAAAACAAAACTTACACAATTTATAATCTCCCCACAAAATATACCTAATCCATTGAACTAAACCCTTACACTATAGTATCTCTCTCTCAATCCCTTTCAATGTGCAGGATGATAAACCCTTGCAGCCACATAATAGTGGTAACCCCCCTTTTCATGTACTTAGCCTGAAACAATGTGCATATATACACATGACATGACAAAAGTGTATAACCTAAATCAAAAAGAATCATGTTATTTTTTGACAGTTAGTACATACAAACTAACAGATCTTAGCATTTACTAACTTACATTTTATAAAAGTTATATATAAATAAAAACTAACAAACAACTAACAAAATATGAAAAATTGTTCAAATAAATGGACCAACAATAACTTTTACACAATACAAAACGTCAAAAACATCTTATGCTAAATATAAAAGTTTTATACAATGTTAGATTCAGTACTAAGTCTAATATATACACTTCATGCAAACTTATAGATGTATTATGCCTTTAAATCTAAAGCCATTTAAACAATGTTCCAGAGCAATATCAGACTTACTCTGTCATGCACTAAGTTACACAATATAACTTATGGCTCCTAATAAAACATGTACCGGCCAGTACTACCTCAATCATGAACAAAACCAACCTGGCAAAAGACACTTCAGAAAGCCACCCCCTGCCATCCCCTGACCCCATGCTATCTGTATTAAAAAAAAAACACAAACTCACGTTCCCTTCCATGCTCAAGTTCGTACCTGACGTCGAAAGTCATAAAACCTCTGTCTCAACCAAATGTCACCAGTTCACCCCCCCTACGCCCCCCCCCTTTCCTAACGACTTTACACCCATATGCTCCACTACCACACACTTTTATTCCACCTTCCATCCTCCACTAATCTCAAAAAAGAACAAAAATGCCAGTTTAGGGAGAACCAGCCCAATCCAGCTCTAAACTACACCCAACCCTAACATTACACCTACCGATAGATTACGATAACCCAAGGGAAAACTATTTACCCACAACCTCCCATATAGTAGCCTATTTCTGCATACTGTACGATACACACTCGCCGCAAGCGCCCGCACCCTATATTCACCCCCCACCTCCCGCATGCACCAAGACACATACAAAAAATCTGCCACTATATACATCACTGCCCTCCGAATGTCCTTGGAAACCCCTCCCACATCGAAATGCAAAGCCCTCAAAGTCGAAATGTTTCTTCCCCCTCCCGCCACTATACCCAGAACTCTCGCTAACCATGCCCTTACAAAACCCAAGGTTTCACAAAAATATATGGCATGAAAAGCCGTCTCCTCTTCCTCACAATGCAAACAAGTGCCAGCACCTACATAACCCATTCTATATAACACTGACCTTGTAGCTAGAATTCCCATAAAGAATCTATAAACCACTTCACGAACCCTTGGCTTTAATCTGATCTTCCGAAAGTCTTCCCAAATGCCCCTCCAATCATACATTGGGTATGTAGCTACTCCCTGTATCACTGTACCCTGCCTACCTATCCTCCCAAGCCTACTTACCCTTACTTTTTTTGCTTCCCTTACTGCCAACAAATTTCGCACCATATCTTCACACTCCAGTAGTTCCTTTCCCTTCCACCATTTTCGCACATCCTTCATGACCTCTCCCACCCTTCTACCCCTCTCCCCTCCCACCCTCAAGTATCGCTGCTTCACATACACTGCCTTCACTCGTGTGTCCAAAGGTATAAGACCCAGCCCACCCTGCCGCACGCCCATCGTCACCAACTCCTTCCGTAGCCATGGCTTCCCATAACCCCACACATACCTCAAAACCACCCTCTCCAGTTCCTGAATATCACACGACCTCAGGGGATATATTTCTGCCACGCCCCACACTTTACTGTACACAAGTGTATTTACTACCACCACCCTCTGCTGCAATGTTATATCCCCAGCCCTCCACCCGCGCATCCTACCCATCGCTCTACTCACTACTTCTTTGGAATTTATTCTCTGTGCCTCCCCAGCGTCCGCCATATACACAACCCCACATATCTTAATTCTATCCACTACGTTCCACCCATACTGTTCCCCCAAACCCCCCCCCACCCACGTGCCTACTTCTAATAACTTTGACTTTGCTCCATTAACCCTCATCCCTGTCGCCCCACCAAAAATCTCTATTATACGTCCCACATTCCCCAATCCTATTTCCCCTCCAACCAAAACTGTGGTGTCATCCACATACCCCACAATACCACATCTCCCAGGACCCACCTCTCCCTGTTCCCACACTCCTTCCTCTATAAGCCTATAAAAAGGGTCCTGCATGCATGCAAAGAGGATTTGAGACAAGGGGCAACCCTGTCGCAAACCCATCCCCATCTGCACTGGCAACCCTAACTTCCCATTAACCTGAACCCTGACCGTTGCAGGCGTATACAAAGTAGTCGCCCAGCGCACAATCTCATCACCAAAACCCTGTTTTTTCAAAATACACCACAACATATGTCTATCTACACTGTCATAAGCCTGCTTCCAATCAATCCCCAAGATCCCCCCCCGTTGTCTACCCTCCACAAAATCCTTAATTCTTCCATGCCCCTCACGCATACTTCGACCTGGAATCCCACACTGTCCTCTATGTAGGACTCGGTCAAGCACCTTTTTCATACGGTTACCTAAAACCTTCGCAAAAACTTTATAATCTGCACACATGAGGGAGATCGCCCTAAAAGCACCCAAGGTCTTCCCCCCCCTCCCTTATAGACCAAAACTACTACCCCCGTGCCCTGCAATTCCCCCAACACTCCCCTTTCCTTCATACAGTTAAACAACCGGACCAGACATTCCTTCATACAATCCCAATGTGTAATATAGAAATCATTAGGAATTCCATCAATGCCCGGCGCTTTTCCCCTACTCAAGCCCATTATCGCCTCCTCCACCTCCTCCTCACTGATCCTACCCTCTATTACCGCCCTCTCCTCCTCCCCTAAAAAACCTCGAATTCCTTCTCCCAGAATCTCTCCCTCCCTCTCTCCACCCTCCCTCTGCTTAAAATTCTCCCTAAACCAATAATCAGCATAATTGCTCATTCCATCGGTGGTACTAAGTACCTGCCCCACCCTATATCCCCCCACCCCTTTACACACCTCTAATCCCATAATCGTGGTCATCTGTTGCCTATTCCTAAATCTCCTCAAAACACATCCTGACGGTTTGTCACCCCATAGAACCTCCTCTAAACCTTCCCTCACACGTATCGCATCAAAACGAGAGTTTTGTATATCCCTCAATCTTCCCCTTAAAACCTCTATTTCTCCATGTCTAGCCCCCCTCCCCCTTCATAACAATCATTTAGCTGCCCCTCTAAATATTTCTGTAAACCATACCTCCACCTCGCCTCATCCCTTCCTCTATGCTGGTAATAGTCCCTAATCTGCAATTTAGCGTGCTTCTCCCACCATTCCAAAACATCCTCCTCTTCGTTGCGAGCCTCCCATAGTTGCTTCCACCATTCCCTAAAAAACAACCCCTCCTCCTCTCCCTGGAGTAGCCTCACATTCATTTTCCAATAACCCACATACCTACGAACCATCCCTTCCCATGCCATCTCTGCCAAAACGGCACGATGGTCCGAAAAACCTAAATCTATCGTCATTACACGTTCTACTGTTATATCTCGAGTTATATATATACGATCCAACCTGGCAGCATAACCCCTCCGCAGAAACGTGTGCTCTACTTTCCACCCATCGCCCCTGACTATGTCATAAACCCCTGCATCCCTCAACAAATCCCTCAATACCCCAAGCACACACCCTGCCCCTCTCGGTTCCACATCCTTATTCCTGATTACACAATTCCAATCCCCACCTATTATAGAAACCATTGGTAAACCCCGCATGTAGAAAAGCAAAACCTCCCTTACAAAATTCACCTTAACCCGTATGTTACTATCTGCCGGCATATATATCCCCAGAAAACATACTCTAATCTCGCCCCATATCCCTTCCACCCTCACCACCCTCCCCTCCCCTCCCTCTTCCCACTTGAGCATGTGGAATGGGCTGGACTCCCTCACTGCCACTGCCACCCCACCCTTTAATTTCCCTGAACTACCAACATACATCCTAAAACCGTTCAGCCTCAACTCTCTGCCATACTTGAAATTGTGTTCTTGAATAAAACACACATCAATATTAAAACGCCGCAAAACATCCTCCAACCATACTCGTTTACCGTCAGCTCTAAGGCCATTCACGTTTATCGTTAAACACTTAAAGATTCAGAAAGGGTGGCTTTCCTCTATGTCTCTGTGTCCTGTCTGTTCCACTTTTTGCTGCTTCTGTCTTTTCTCGTACACTCTTTCCCGCCTGTACCCCCTCCCCCCCCTGTACACTACTCCGCCCTTTCTTAATCACTCCTGCCCACGTCTTCGTCCCTGTACGCTGAGCTGGTGTTATAACCTCCTCATCCGACGAGCCTCCAGCCCTCTTTCTAGATGTGCCCTCAATTTCCATATCAGTATTTCCATTGCCCTTGTGCACCTCAGCTTCCACCTGTATCAACTGCAACATGCCAGGCTCTGACCCCAGAGGCTCTGGAATCTGCTCAATCAAGTCCTTCTCAACCGTCAGAATGCTCCTGTCTGTAGCTGGGTTCTCCTCCGCAGGCACGTCCAGGAAAGACTTAATCATCTCCTGTAGGGGCGTAGATAACTCCTGTGGAGCACCGGTCTCTCCCACCCCCACAGGCTGCTGCTCAACTCCCGGGCCCGCTTGCGGGGGAATATCCGAAGCCACTGGTAGTGTCACACAATTCTCCAACACGCCCTCCACTTCGTCCGCCCAATTACCTTTGCCTGCCGCACTCAAATTCTTCGGTAGAGGTTCCGCCTGAGACTCCGTGGCTACTTGCCGCTCCCAAGGCCGCGGCGCTGCTGCTCTACCACATCCGGCCGCCATGTGGTCAAAAGCGCCGCACAGGCGACACGTCTTTCGTTGTCCCGCGTAGGTCACGTACAGCTGTGTCCTAAAATCCTCCAGGACAACATACGATGGAATAGGTCTTCTTAAAGACATCTTGACGGTGTAAGATCCAGCCGGCAACCCTTCATAGATTCCCTCCGTCCATCGAACTAAAGTAATGTCATGCACCTCACCATATCTTTGAAATGTCTCTCTGATATCTACATCGTTTGCCTCGAAAAGAAACGTTGCGGATCCTCACCCAGGTGTAGTATTTTGAGGCATCCCGCAGGCGTACCTCCAGACCAGATGATACGGTGATGTTCTTCTCCTGGTACTGAGTCACCGTCCTTTCATATGCCTCCACTGTGCAGAACTTTATGAAGATTCGTGATGATCCATTAAGTGGTATTCCGTGTAAGTCTTCAACATCAATGCCAAACGTGTCCCGTATAATCGTTGGTAATAAAACAGGGGCATTCGTGGGGTATATTGCCCCTTTAACAAGGTCAACACACACGGTGTTGCTCCTCCTGCGGTAGCTGGCAGCCATCTTGGTGAAAACAGGAAGTTGCGCACCAGAGAAAGCAAGAGCTGTTTGCGCAGTGCGTCCACTCAGCCCGAAAGCGAAGAGGACAATGTATTCCAGATTTTAGGGCCTTTTATGTGCATTGAGTTTTTGCATAGTGTGAGATGGACACGAGGAACATCAAAGAGTGATCTGTGCCTTGTGTTATGGTCATGTGTTCTGTTGAGGTTGGCAAGGAGATGTTTGAGGGGAGGGTTAATATCAGAGTTAAGTGTTCTATGTATGTAATAGGTGCAGTAATAAGTATGGATGTTTTGTATGGTGAGTAGGTTTAGTGTATTGAATATTGGTGGAGTGTGCTGCCTGTAGTGAGAATTTGTTATCATTCTAACTGCAGCCTTTTGTTGGGTAATTAGTGGTCTGAGATGGTTAATTGTTGTTGAGCCCCATGCACAAATTCCATAGGTGAGATAGGGGTAAATAAGAGAGTGATATAGGGCCAGGAGGGCTGACTGTGGAACATAGTACCGTATCTTCGATAGTATGCCTACAGTCTTGGAAATTTTCTTAGAAATTTGATGTATATGTGTATGAAATTTGAGTCTATTATCAAGGTGGATTCCTAAGAATTTTCCCTCTGTTAGTTTTGTGATAGGTGATCCATTTATCATTATGTTAAGAGGGACATCTGTAGCTCTGTTACCAAACTGAATGAAGTAGGTTTTGTCAATGTTTAGTGTAAGTTTGTTAGTCCTCATCCAGGTAGATATTTTCTGTAATTCGGTATTTACAGTATTGGCTAGCGTGACTGGGCTCAGGTGAGAGAAGACGTATGTAGTGTCATCTGCAAATAGTGTGGGTTTGAGTAATTGCGAAGCATTTGGAAGGTCATTTATGTATAGGAGAAAGAGAAGAGGGCCAAGGACACTTCCCTGTGGGACACCAACTGTAATTGGTTGTGCAGAAGAGTTTGCCCCATTTGCGTACACATATTGGCTTCTGTTGCTGAGGTAAGACTTGAGGTAGTTGAGGGAGTGCCCTCTTATACCATAGTGTGACAATTTTACGTGGAGCAAGTCATGGTCAACTGTATCAAAA
>NW_027196073.1:107500-110921 GCF_038502225.1 Cherax quadricarinatus | reverse complement strand
CAGTGGCTTTATTGTAGACGTCTCGCCATCCAGTGGCTTTATTGTAGACGTCTCGCCATCCAGTGGCTTTATTGTAGACGTCTCGCCATCCAGTGGCTTTATTGTAGACGTCTCGCCATCCAGTGGCTTTATTGTAGACGTCTCGCCATCCAGTGGCTTTATTGTAGACGTCTCGCCATCCAGTGGCTTTATTGTAGACGTCTCGCCATCCAGTGGCTTTATTGTAGACGTCTCGCCATCCAGTGGCTTTATTGTAGACGTCTCGCCATCCAGTGGCTTTATTGTAGACGTCTCGCCATCCAGTGGCTTTATTGTAGACGTCTCGCCATCCAGTGGCTTTATTGTAGACGTCTCGCCATCCAGTGGCTTTATTGTAGACGTCTCGCCATCCAGTGGCTTTATTGTAGACGTCTCGCCATCCAGTGGCTTTATTGTAGACGTCTCGCCATCCAGTGGCTTTATTGTAGACGTCTCGCCATCCAGTGGCTTTATTGTAGACGTCTCGCCATCCAGTGGCTTTATTGTAGACGTCTCGCCATCCAGTGGCTTTATTGTAGACGTCTCGCCATCCAGTGGCTTTATTGTAGACGTCTCGCCATCCAGTGGCTTTATTGTAGACGTCTCGCCATCCAGTGGCTTTATTGTAGACGTCTCGCCATCCAGTGGCTTTATTGTAGACGTCTCGCCATCCAGTGGCTTTATTGTAGACGTCTCGCCATCCAGTGGCTTTATTGTAGACGTCTCGCCATCCAGTGGCTTTATTGTAGACGTCTCGCCATCCAGTGGCTTTATTGTGGACGTCTCGCCATCCAGTGGCTTTATTGTAGACGTCTCGCCATCCAGTGGCTTTATTGTAGACGTCTCGCCATCCAGTGGCTTTATTGTGGACGTCTCGCCATCCAGTGGCTTTATTGTAGACGTCTCGCCATCCAGTGGCTTTATTGTAGACGTCTCGCCATCCAGTGGCTTTATTGTAGACGTCTCGCCATCCAGTGGCTTTATTGTAGACGTCTCGCCATCCAGTGGCTTTATTGTAGACGTCTCGCCATCCAGTGGCTTTATTGTAGACGTCTCGCCATCCAGTGGCTTTATTGTAGACGTCTCGCCATCCAGTGGCTTTATTGTAGACGTCTCGCCATCCAGTGGCTTTATTGTAGACGTCTCGCCATCCAGTGGCTTTATTGTAGACGTCTCGCCATCCAGTGGCTTTATTGTAGACGTCTCGCCATCCAGTGGCTTTATTGTAGACGTCTCGCCATCCAGTGGCTTTATTGTAGACGTCTCGCCATCCAGTGGCTTTATTGTAGACGTCTCGCCATCCAGTGGCTTTATTGTAGACGTCTCGCCATCCAGTGGCTTTATTGTAGACGTCTCGCCATCCAGTGGCTTTATTGTAGACGTCTCGCCATCCAGTGGCTTTATTGTAGACGTCTCGCCATCCAGTGGCTTTATTGTAGACGTCTCGCCATCCAGTGGCTTTATTGTAGACGTCTCGCCATCCAGTGGCTTTATTGTAGACGTCTCGCCATCCAGTGGCTTTATTGTAGACGTCTCGCCATCCAGTGGCTTTATTGTAGACGTCTCGCCATCCAGTGGCTTTATTGTAGACGTCTCGCCATCCAGTGGCTTTATTGTAGACGTCTCGCCATCCAGTGGCTTTATTGTAGACGTCTCGCCATCCAGTGGCTTTATTGTAGACGTCTCGCCATCCAGTGGCTTTATTGTAGACGTCTCGCCATCCAGTGGCTTTATTGTAGACGTCTCGCCATCCAGTGGCTTTATTGTAGACGTCTCGCCATCCAGTGGCTTTATTGTAGACGTCTCGCCATCCAGTGGCTTTATTGTAGACGTCTCGCCATCCAGTGGCTTTATTGTAGACGTCTCGCCATCCAGTGGCTTTATTGTAGACGTCTCGCCATCCAGTGGCTTTATTGTAGACGTCTCGCCATCCAGTGGCTTTATTGTAGACGTCTCGCCATCCAGTGGCTTTATTGTAGACGTCTCGCCATCCAGTGGCTTTATTGTGGACGTCTCGCCACTCAGTGGCTTTATTGTAGACGTCTCGCCATCCAGTGGCTTTATTGTGGACGTCTCGCCACTCAGTGGCTTTATTGTAGACGTCTCGCCATCCAGTGGCTTTATTGTGGACGTCTCGCCATCCAGTGGCTTTATTGTAGACGTCTCGCCATCCAGTGGCTTTATTGTGGACGTCTCGCCATCCAGTGGCTTTATTGTAGACGTCTCGCCATCCAGTGGCTTTATTGTAGACGTCTCGCCATCCAGTGGCTTTATTGTAGACGTCTCGCCATCCAGTGGCTTTATTGTAGACGGCTCGCCATCCAGTGGCTTTATTGTAGACGTCTCGCCATCCAGTGGCTTTATTGTAGACGTCTCGCCATCCAGTGGCTTTATTGTAGACGTCTCGCCATTCAGTGGCTTTATTGTAGACGTCTCGCCATCCAGTGGCTTTATTGTAGACGTCTCGCCATCCAGTGGCTTTATTGTAGACGTCTCGCCATCCAGTGGCTTTATTGTAGACGTCTCGCCATCCAGTGGCTTTATTGTAGACGTCTCGCCATCCAGTGGCTTTATTGTAGACGTCTAGCCATCCAGTGGCTTTATTGTAGACGTCTCGCCATCCAGTGGCTTTATTGTAGACGTCTCGCCATCCAGTGGCTTTATTGTAGACGTCTCGCCATCCAGTGGCTTTATTGTAGACGTCTCGCCATCCAGTGGCTTTATTGTAGACCGCTCGCCATCCAGTGGCTTTATTGTAGACGTCTCGCCATCCAGTGGCTTTATTGTAGACGTCTCGCCATCCAGTGGCTTTATTGTAGACGTCTCGCCATCCAGTGGCTTTATTGTAGACGTCTCGCCATCCAGTGGCTTTATTGTAGACGTCTCGCCATCCAGTGGCTTTATTGTAGACGTCTCGCCATCCAGTGGCTTTATTGTAGACGTCTCGCCATCCAGTGGCTTTATTGTAGACGTCTCGCCATCCAGTGGCTTTATTGTAGACGTCTCGCCATCCAGTGGCTTTATTGTAGACGTCTCGCCAACCAGTTGCTTTATTGTAGACGTCTCGCCATCCAGTGGCTTTATTGTAGACGTCTCGCCATCCAGTGGCTTTATTGTAGACGTCTCGCCATCCAGTGGCTTTATTGTAGACGTCTCGCCATCCAGTGGCTTTATTGTAGACGTCTCGCCATCCAGTGGCTTTATTGTAGACGTCTCGCCATCCAGTGGCTTTATTGTGGACGTCTCGCCATCCAGTGGCTTTATTGTAGACGTCTCGCCATCCAGTGGCTTTATTGTAGACGTCTCGCCATCCAGTGGCTTTATTGTGGACGTCTCGCCATCCAGTGGCTTTATTGTAGACGTCTCGCCATCCAGTGGCTTTATTGTGGACGTCTCGCCATCC